>NW_024113035.1:0-10273 GCF_003073215.2 Triticum urartu | reverse complement strand
GCCGAAAGAAAGAACCAAACTCTAACTGATATGGTTAACACCATGTTAGACACTTCGGGTCTATCCAAGGAATGGTGGGGGGAGGCGCTAATGACTGCATGTCATGTCCTAAACTGAGTTCCCACAAAGCATAAGACCATGACTCCATTTGAGGAATGGGAAAGGAAAAGGTTGAAACTCTCTTACCTACGTACTTGGGGTTGTTTGGCGAAAGTCAATATACCAATTCCCAAGAAGCGCAAGCTTGGACCAAAAACCATGGATTGTGTTCTTCTGGGCTATGCTTTTCATAGCATCGGCTATAGATTTTTGATAATAAAATCTTAGGTATCTGACATGCATGTTGGTACGATTATGGAATCAAATGATGCAACTTTCTTTGAGGACATATTTCCTATGAAGGATATGTCGAGTTCATCAAATCAGGAGATACCTACTCCATCTAGTGAGGAATTCACTGTAATTCCTGAACCCACCATTGCGATGGAACACGTTGAGAATCCTGTTGAGGGTAACAATGGAACTCCTGTGAGGAGTAAGAGACAGAGGACTGCAAAGTCTTTTGGTGATGATTTCATTATGTACCTCATGGATGACCACCCAGGACTATTTCAGAAGCCTATGCAGCTCCTGATGCTGACTACTGGAAGGAAGCTGTACGTAGCGAGATGGATTCCATCTTAGCTAACGGTACCTGGGAGATCACTGACCGTCCTTATGGGTGCAAACCTGTAGGATGTAAGTGGGTGTTCAAGAAGAAGTTCAGACCTGATGGTACGATTGAAAAGTACAAGGCACAACTTGTGGCCAAGGATTATAGCCAGAAAGAAGGTGAAGACTTCTTTGATACTTACTCACCCGTGGCTAGACTAACCACAATTCGGGTGCTACTATCACTGGCAGCCTCACATGGTCTTCTCGTTCATCAAATGGACGTTAAGACGGCTTTCCTCAATGGAGAGTTGAAGGAGGAAATTTATATGGATCAGCCAGATGGTTTTTAGTACCTGGTTAGGAAGGAAAGGTGTGCAAGTTATTAAAGTCTTTATATGGCCTTAAACAAGCTCCTAAGGATTGGCATGAGAAATTCGAAAGAACATTAACTGGTGCTGGCTTTGTAGTAAACGATGGTGACAAGTGCGTGTACTATCGCTATGGTGGGGGCGAAGGAGTTATTCTTTGTCTGTATGTCGACGACATATTGATCTTTGGAACCAAACTTGATTTAATAAAGGAGGTTAAGGATTTCTTATCTCGCTATTTTGAGATGAAGGATCTAGGAGTAGCTGATGTTATCTTAAACATCAAGCTGTTGAGAGATGAGAATGGTGGGATCACACTGCTTCAGTCTCATTATGTGGAAAAGGTCTTGAGTCGTTTTGGGTATAGCGACTGCACGCCTTCTCCAACTCCATATGATGCTAGTGTGTTGCTTCGAAAGAATCGACGGATTGCTAGAGATCAACTGAGGTATTCTCAGATTATTTGCTCGCTTATGTATTTGATGAGTGCCACAAGGCCTGACATATCTTTTGCTGTGAGCAAGCCGAGTCGGTTTGTGTCAATACCGGGAGATGATCATTGGCATGCACTTGAGAGAGTTATGCGCTATTTGAAAGGCACCGCGAGCTATGGGATTCACTACACCAGGTATCCAAGGGTACTGGAGGGTTATAGTGACTCAAACTGGATATCTGATGGTGATGAGATTAAGGCCACAAGTGGTTATGTTTTTACACTTGGTGGTGGCGCTGTTTCCTGGAAGTCTTGCAAGCAGACCATTTTAACGAGGTCAACTATGGAAGCAGAACTCACAGCATTAGACACTGCCACTGTTGAAGCAGAGTGGCTTCGTGAACTCTTGATGGACTTACCTATGGTTGAAAAACCAATACCCCCTATCCCGATGAACTGTGATAATCAAACTGTGATTGTCAAGATAAACAGTTCTAAGGACAATATGAAGTCCTCAAGGCATGTGAAGAGGAGACTAAGATCTGTCAGAAAACTGAGGAACTCCGGAGTTATTACGTTGGATTATATCCAAACATCGAAAAACTTGGCAGATCCCTTCACAAAGGGTCTATCACGTAATGTGATAGATAATGCATCGATGGAGATGGGTTTGAGACCCACCGCATGAGTTGTCCATAGTGGTAACCCACTCTATGTGATCGGAGATCCTGTGAAGTTGAAGTGGGAGACAAGCTGTTGGTCAGCTGGGAGGAGAGTATCCCTATATTAATTATCCCACTCCGTGAAGATGCAATACTCTCCTGATCTGCATGGCAGGTTGATACTTATCTTAATGTGTTCCAAGTGGCTTATTCGGGTAAGCAGAGATGTTGTCCTGCAAAACATCTTCTGAGGAACACACCTATATGAATTTGACTGTTAACGTCGCAGTCTGTGAGAATTGGGTGTTCTCTAATAAATTCATGAAAGGCCCTGGAGTATGACGTATACGCTCCACTCGCGGGGAAGCCTTGCGACAGCCCAGTATCGGTTAAGAATTTGTGTGAAACTAGTTTCACAGAAAACTTGTAGTTCAAGGTATAGTCCACTATTCAAGTTGTGATCTAGTGTAGCATAAATTTCTAAGTGGAAGTTCAACTTCACAGTCTCCACTAAGCACCGATATATAAAACAATGTTTTGGAACTAAATGATGAGATGTGCCAATGAGACTTTGTGGGGGATTGTTGGAATTTTGCTAGTAGGCCGTTGGCCCAAAGCCCAACTAAAATTCTGAAATTCTCTTGGCCCATTCATGCACACATGTGAGTGGAGTGAGTGAGGCTAAAGTTTAGTCCCACCTCGGAAGTTGAGAGAGAGTTGCACCTCTTTATAAGGTGAGCTCTTCTACCACTTGTATGAGCATGAGAAGAGGAGACCTACACGGGCGCTCCTCCTCCTCGCTCGCCTCGCCACGCCACGCCTCGCCTCGTCACGACACGCCGCGAGTTGCGGGATTGAGCCGAGCCGAGGACAGAGCTATGCACGTTGTCTATATTTTTGCTGCATGTGAAAATTAATGAGTCATTAATTAATAATTAACGGACGCGTTAATTACTGAACCGTTTCCGATTCTTTTGGATCGTGATGACTCGGACGTGGGGTTTACTCCCACGACCTACTCGGCCCGCACTATATAGTCAGGCAGACGTCTACCCTAGCCGCCGCCGCTTCGTATGGTTTCTCACCACCGTTCCAGATCATTGCGCCGCCAAGCAAGTCTTCTCCATCCCTCCTTCCGGTGTGCACCGCGAGAAGGGACAGCAGGCCTCCGGAACCCCGCCTCTCGTGATCCTGTACGGGAGAGGGGCGATCAGGTTTTTGGGGAGCGCACTTGCGCGACTGCTGGCAGCAACGACTTCGCGAACGACGACTTCTTCCCCGACCTCGGCAACCTCGTCCTCGACGACATGGGCGACAACGTCAACACCGGCAGTGCTGCACCCGCTGCACCGTATGTGATTCTACCCTTCTTGTTCGAGATCGTGGTAGAATTCATGCTTCTAGTATGTGCCCTAGATGTGATACGTTCATCTACTATGCTAGTTCGCATGATTAGTTTAATCTCTGCTGTTATGGTCATGATTTATCTTCTGTTTATTCGGATTAAATCTCGTAGTAATTTGCTCATATTTCCAACAATCCAAAAACCTGATTATAGGCAATTTACTCGGAGTGGTTTTGCTGCGCATCTGATGCTGTGTGCCTTTAAGGGGGTGCAATATAAGAGGTGGCGCACGAGAGCAGTCTACTGGTTTCAGACCATGGGCTGCTATGATGCCACCAAGGACAAGCCTGAGGGCGATCTTAATCCAGCACAGCTGGAAGCTTTTGAGAAGAACGATACCCTCTTTAAAGGCGCTATTCTGAGTGTTCTTGATGACTCCATTATGAATTCGTATATGTCATTTGACAATGGCAAGGACATGTGGGCTGCGCTCGAGGCCAAGTTTGGTGCCTCGGACGCCGGCAGCGAGTTGTACGTCATGGAGCAATTCTATGACTACAAGATGACTGATGAGCGCCCTGTTGTACAGCAGGCTCATGAGATACAGTCGCTCGCAAAAGAACTTGAGTACTTCAAGTGTGTGTTGCCGGAGGCATCATTGCCAAGCTTCCACCTTCGTGGAACAATTTTGCTACTTCCCTGAAACACAAGAGACAAGAGTTTTCCGTTGCGGATCTCATTGGTACTCTTGATGTTGAAGAGAAGGCGAGAGCAAAGGACACACGTGCTCGAGTTGCTGAGGGAGGTTCTAGTGCCCACATGGTACAGAAGAAGAACTCCCAGCCCAACAAGTTCAAAAACAATAAGAACAAAACTCAGGGCAAAGGCAAGTTTGATACAAAGAACAAGCCATCACATTCTACCAACTTCAAGAAGAATTCTCATAAGAAGGGGAAGGGACTTTGCCATGTCTGCGGTGATCCTAAGCACTGTGCTCCGAAGTGTCCTAACCGCTTTGAGGAGCGCGAACATGAGAAGAGCGGCAAGTCCGCTAATGTTGTCATCGGTGATACTAATATGAAGGAATCAGGGTACGGTATTTTTCCTACCATCCTTTCAGTATTTCAATCCCCCGATTGGTTAATTGACACTGGTGCCAATGTACATGTTTGTGCTGACACCTCCATGTTTTCTTCTTACCAGGCAACAGGGACTTCACCCATGCTGATGGGGAACGGGTCACATGCCATCGTTCGAGGTGTTGGTACGGTCGATCTAAAGTTTACTTCGGGGAAGACTGTGCGTCTGAAGTGTTGGGTAACGTAGCAGAAATTCAAAATTTTCCTACGTGTCACCAAGATCTATGTATGGAGAAACCAGCAACGAGGGGAAGGAGAGTGCATCTACATACCCTTGTAGATCGCTAAGCGAAAGCGTTCAAGAGAACGGGGTTGAAGGAGTCGTACTCGTCGTGATCCAAATCACCGGAGATCCTAGTGCCGAACGGACGGCACCTCCGCGTTCAATACACGTACAGTCCGGTGACATCTCCAATGCCTTGATCCAGCAAGGAGAGAGGGAGAGGTTGAGGAAGACTCCATCCAGCAGCAGCACAACGGCGTGGTGGTGGTGGAGGAGCGTGGTACTCCAGCAGGGCTTCGCCAAGCACCGCAAGAGACGAGGAGGGAGAGGGGTAGGGCTGCGCCAAGAAGGAGAGGAACTCGTGTGTCTTGCAGCCTCCAATACCTCAAGTATATATAGGGGAAGGGGAGGGGCTGCGCCCCCACCTAGGGTTCCCTCCCTAGGGGTGGCGGCAGCCCCCAGATCCCATCTGGGTGGCGGCCACAAGGGGGAGAGGGGGAGGCGCACCTGGGGTGGGCCTTAGGGCCCATCTGCCCTAGGGTTTGCCACCCCTCCCTCTTGGAGGCGCCTTGGGCCCTTGTGGGGGGCGCACCAGCCCACCTGGGGCTGGTCCCCTCCCACACTTGGCCCATGCAGCCCTCCGAGGCTTGTGGCCCCACTTGGTGGACCCCCGGGACCCTCCCGGTGGTCCCGGTACGTTAACGATAAACCCCGAAACTTTTCCGGTGACCAAAACAGGACTTCCCATACATAAATATTTACCTCCGGACCATTCCGGAACTCCTCGTGACGTCCGGAATCTCATCCGGGACTCCGAACAACATTCGGTAACCACATACAAACTTCCTTTATAACCCTAGCGTCATCGAACCTTAAGTGTGTAGACCCTACGGGTTCGGGAACCATGCAGACATGACCAAGACGTTCTCCGGTCAATAACCAACAGCGGGATCTAGATACCCATGTTGGTTCCCACATGTTCCACGATGATCTCATCGGATGAACCACGATGTCGAGGATTCGATCGATCCCGTATACAATTCCCTTTGTCTAGTGGTATGATACTTGCCCGAGATTCGATCGTCGGTATCCCGATACCTTGTTCAATCTCGTTACCGGCAAGTCTCTTTACTCGTTCCGTAACACATCATCCCGTGATCAACTCCTTGGTCATATTGTGCACATTATGATGATGTCCTATCGAGTGGGCCCAGAGATACCTCTCCGTTTTACACGGAGTGACAAATCCCAGTCTCGATTCATGCCAACCCAACAGACACTTTCGGAGATACCTGTAGTGTACCTTTATAGACACCCAGTTACGTAGTGACGTTTGGCACACCCAAAGTATTCCTACGGTATCCGGGAGTTGCACAATCTCATGGTCTAAGGAAATGATACTTGACATTTAGAAAAGCTTTAGCATACGAACTACACGATCTTTGTGCTAGGCTTAGGATTGGGTCTTGTCCATCACATCATTCTCCCAATGATGTGATCCCGTTATCAACGACATCCAATGTCCATGGTCAGGAAACCGTAACCATCTATTGATCAACGAGCTAGTCAACTAGAGGCTTACTAGGGACATGGTGTTGTCTATGTATCCACACATGTATCTAAGTTTCCTATCAATACAATTCTAGCATGGATAATAAACGATTATCATGAACGAGGAAATATAATAATAACCAATTTATTATTGCCTCTAGGGCATATTTCCAACATGAAGAACGTTCATCATGTGCCGTCCATCAATAAAAATCTCGTTAGCGGTTCCCGTTTATGTAGAGATGGTTTTAAGTTGGTTTTCGAATCCAATAAAGTTGTAATTTCTATGATATGAAGGAATCAGGGTACGGTATTTTTCCTACCATCCTTTCAGTATTTCAATCCCCTGATTGGTTAATTGACACGTGCCAATGTACATGTTTGTGCTGACGCCTCCATGTTTTCTTCTTACCAGGCAACAGGGACTTCACCCGTGCTGATGGGGAACGGGTCACATGCCATCGTTCGAGGTGTTGGTACGGTCGATCTGAAGTTTACTTCGGGGAAGACTGTGCGTCTGAAGGAACGTTCATCATGTGCCGTCCATCAATAAAAATCTCGTTAGCGGTTCCCGTTTATGTCGAGATGGTTTTAAGTTGGTTTTCGAATCCAATAAAGTTGTAATTTCTAAGTGTGGACAATTTGTTGGAAAAGGCTATGAGTGTGGAGGCTTGTTCCGCCTATCTTTGTCAGATATTTGCACTAAAGTTATTAATAATGTTTGCCACAATAATGAGTCTGATATTTGGCATTCACGACTCTGTCATATTAACTTTGGTTGCATGACGCGGTTAGACAATATGAATTTAATTCCGAAAATCTCTACTATCAAAGGCTCCAAGTGCCAAGTATGTGTGCAAGCTAAGAAACCTCGCAAGTCACATAAGACTGCAGAGGCAAGAGACTTGGCGCCACTAGAGCTTATACATTCTGATCTTTGTGAGATGAATGGCATGTTGACAAAAGGTGGAAAGAGATACTTCATGACGTTGATTGATGACTCCACTAGATATTGTTATGTGTATCTTCTGAAATCAAAATATGAGGCTTTGACTTTCTTTAAAAACTATAAAGCTGAGGCAGAGAACCAACTTGATCGAAAAATTAAACGGCTTAGGTCCGATCGTGGTGGAGAGTATTTTTCCAATGAATTTGATCAGTTTTGTGCGGAACATGGTATAATCCATGAGAGGACGCCTCCCTACTCACCCCAGTCAAATGGGGTAGCCGAAAGAAAGAACCAAACTCTAACTGATATGGTTAACACCATGTTAGACACTTCGGGTCTATCCAAGGAATGGTGGGGGGAGGCGCTAATGACTGCGTGTCATGTCCTAAACCGAGTTCCCACAAAGCATAAGACTATGACTTCATTTGAGGAATGGGAGAGGAAATTGAAACTCTCTTACCTACATACTTGGGGTTGTTTGGCGAAAGTCAATATACCAATTCCCAAGAAGCGCAAGCTTGGACCAAAAACCGTGGATTGTGTTCTTCTGCGCTATGCATTTCATAGCATCGGCTATAGATTTTTGATAATAAAATCTGGGGTATCCGACATGTATGTTGGTACGATTATGGAATCAAATGATGCAACTTTCTTTGAGGACATATTTCCTATGAAGGATATGTTGAGTTCATCAAATCAAGAGATACCTATTCCATCTAGTGAGGAATTCGACATGCATGTTGGTACGATTATGGAATCAAATGATGCAACTTTCTTTGAGGACATATTTCCTATGAAGGATATGTCGATTTCATCAAATCAGGAGATACCTACTCCATCTAGTGAGGAATTCACTGTAATTCCTGAACCCACCATTGCGATGGAACACGTTGAGAATCCTGTTGAGGGTAACAATGGAACTCCTGTGAGGAGTAAGAGACAGAGGACTGCAAAGTCTTTTGGTGATGATTTCATTATGTACCTCGTGGATGACACACCCAGGAATATTTCAGAAGCCTCTGCATCTCCTGATGCTGACTACTTGAAGGAAGCTATACGTAGCGAGATGGATTCCATCTTAGCTAACGGTACCTGGGAGATCACTGACCGTCCTTATGGGTGCAAACCTGTAGGATGTAAGTGGGTGTTCAAGAAGAAACTTAGACCTGATGGTACGATTGAAAAGTACAAGGCACGGCTTGTGGCCAAGGGTTATACCCAGAAAGAAGGTGAAGACTTCTTTGATACTTACTCACCCGTGGCTAGACTGACCACAATTCGGGTGCTACTATCACTGGCTGCCTCACATGGTCTTCTCGTTCATCAAATGAACGTTAAGACGGCTTTCCTCAATGGAGGGTTGAAGGAGGAAATTTACATGGATCAGCCAGATGGTTTTGTAGTACCTGGTCAGGAAAAAAGGTGTGCAAGTTATTAAAGTCTTTATATGGCCTTAAACAAGCTCCTAAGGAGTGGCATGAGAAGTTCGAAAGAACATTAACTGCTGCCGGCTTTGTAGTAAATGATGGTGACAAGTGCGTGTACTATCGCTATGGTGGGGGCGAAGGAGTTATTCTTTGTCTGTATGTCGACGACATATTGATCTTTGGAACCAAACTTGATTTAATCAAGGAGGTTAAGGATTTCTTATCTCGCTGTTTTGAGATGAAGGATCTAGGAGTAGCTGATGTTATCTTAAACATCAAGCTGTTGAGAGATGAGAATGGTGGGATCACACTGCTTCAGTCTCATTATGTGGAAAGGGTCTTGAGTCGTTTTGGGTATAGCGACTGCACGCCTTCTCCAACTCCATACGATGCTAGTGTGTTGCTTCAAAAGAATCGACGGGTTGCTAGAGATCAATTGAGGTATTCTCAGATTATTGGCTCGCTTATGTATTTGGCGAGTGCCACGAGGCCTGACATCTCTTTTGCTATGAGCAAGCCGAGTCGGTTTGTGTCAGAACCGGGAGATGATCATTGGCATGCGCTTGAGAGAGTTATGCGCTATTTGAAAGGCACCGCGAGCTATGGGATTCACTACACCGGGTATCCAAGGGTACTGGAGGGTTATAGTGACTCAAACTGGATATCTGATGCTCATGAGATTAAGGCCACAAGTGGTTATGTTTTTACACTTGGTGGTGGCGTTGTTTCCTCGAAGTCTTGCAAGCAGACCATCTTAACGAGGTCAACTATGGAAGCAGAACTCACAGCATTAGACACTGCCACTGTTGAAGCAGAGTGGCTTCGTGAACTCTTGATGGACTTACCTATGGTTGAAAAACCAATACCCCCTATCCTGATGAACTGTGATAATCAAACTGTGATCGTCAAGATAAACAGTTCTAAGGACAATATGAAGTCCTCAAGGCATGTGAAGAGGAGACTAAAATCCGTCAGAAAACTGAGGAACTCCGGAGTTATTACGTTGGATTATATCCAAACGTCGAAAAACTTGGCAGATCCCTTTACAAAGGGTCTATCACGTAATGTGATAGATAATGCATCGATGGAGATGGGTTTGAGACCCACCGCATGAGTTGTCCATAGTTGGTCAGCTGGGAGGAGAGTATCCCTATATTAATTATCCCACTCCGTGAAGATGCAATACTCTCCTGATCTGCATGGCAGGTTGATACTTATCTTAATGTGTTCCAAGTGGCTTATTCGGGTAAGCAGAGATGTTGTCTTGCAGAACATCTTATGATGAACACACCTATATGAATTTGACTGTTAACGTCGCAGTCTGTGAGAATTGGGTGTTCTCTAATAAATTCATGGAAGGCCCTGGAGTATGACGTATACGCTCCACCCGCGGGGAAGCCTTGCGGCAGCCCGGTATCGATCAAGAATTTGTGTGAAACTAGTTTCACAGAAAACTTATAGTTCAAGGCATAGTCCACTATTCAAGTTGTGATCTAGTGTAGCATAAATTTCTAAGTGGAAG
>NW_024113034.1:0-16550 GCF_003073215.2 Triticum urartu | reverse complement strand
TCTGATCCTTTTTATGGCTATGAATCTGAAACTGTTGTGGCACATCTTACTAAATTAAATGATATAACTACCCTATTCACAAATGATGAGAGAACTCGTTACTTTTATATCCTTAAAATATTATCGTTCTCATTAAAGGGTGATGCTAAGATATGGTTTAATTCTCTTGATCCTGGTTGTGTGCGTAGTCCCCAGGATATGATTTATTACTTCTCTGCTAAATATTTCCCTGCTCATAAGAAACAAGCTGCCTTAAGGGATATATATATATATAATTTTGTGCAAATTGAAGAAGAGAGTCTCCCACAAGCTTGGGGGAGGCTTCTCCAATTACTAATGCTTTGCCTGATCATCCTCTTAAGAAAAATGAAATACTTGATATCTTTTATAATGGACTAACCGATGCTTCTAGAGATTACCTGGATAGTTGTGCTGGTTCTATTTTCAGGAAAAAAAACACCGGATGAAGCTAAAATTCTATTAAATAATATGTTGACTAATGAAAATAATTGGACACTTCCTGAGCCTATTCCTAAACCAACTCTGAAGAAGGGAGGTGTTCTATTTCTCAGTCCTGAAGATATGCAAGAGGCAAAGAAATCCATGAATGAAAAGGGTATTAAAGCTGAAGATGTTAAGAATTTACCTCCTATCGAAGAAATACATGGTCTTAATTTACCGCCTGTCGAAGAATTGCATAATTGTAATCCATCTCCTATTGAAGAAATACATGGTCTTGATAACCCGACACAGATAGTAAAGGTAAATTCTCTCTATAGATATGATAAAGCTGAAACCCCATTTACTAAGTTTGCTAGCCCATGCTTAGATGAGTTTGATAAATTTATGGTTAAGCAAGAAGACTTCAATGCTTATTTTGGTAGAGAATTAAAACACAATGCTGATATGCTTGAACACTTGGGTGATTATATGGCTAATGTCAAAGGTGAACTTAAACTTATTAGTAAACATGCTTCTCTGGTTACCACTCAAGTAGAACAAGTACTTAAAGCTCAAAATGATTTGCTCAATGAATTGAATAGTAGGAATAACGATTTTGCTGTTAGAGTGGCTACTAGAACTGGTAAAATGACTCAGGAACCTTTGTATCCTGAAGGCCACCCTATGAGAATTGAGCAAGATTCTCAAAGAAATAATATAGATGCACCTAGTCCTTCTAAAAGGAAGAAAAAGTAAAATGATAGGACTTTGCATGCTTCTAGTGAACCTATTGCTGAAACACCTGAGAATCCAAATGATATTTTTATTTCTGATGCTGAAATACAATCTGGTAATGAACCTGAAACTAGTGATAATGTTAATGATAATGTTCATGATGATGCTCAACCTTGTAATGATAATAATATAGAAATTGAACCTGCTGTTGATCTTGATAACCCACAATCAAAGAATCAACGTTATGATAAGAGCGACTTTGTTGCTAGGAAACATGGTAAAGAAAGAGAACCATGGGTTCAGAAACCCATGCCTTTTCCTCCCAAACCATCCAAGAAAAAGGATGATGAGGATTTTGAGCGCTTTGCTGAAATGATTAGACCCATCTTTTTGCATATGCGATTAACTAATATGCTTAAAATGAATCCTTATGCTAAGTACATGAAAGAAATTGTTACTAATAAAAGAAAGATACCGGAAGCTGAAATTTCCACCATGCTTGCTAATTATACTTTTAAGGGTGGAATACCAAAGAAACTTGGAGATCCAGGAATACCCACTATACCATGCTCCATTAAAAGAAACTATGTTAAAACTACTTTATGTGATCTTGGAGCCGGTGTTAGTGTTATGCCTCTCTCTTTATATCGTAGACTTGAGTTGAACTAGTAAGCGTGCACGTGTAACACACGTATAATCATAGGAAAGAATTTCCTCCTTTGTCACAATTGGCAGACAACTATTTAAAATAAAAAAGTCTTGCAATCATATGTAAATGTCACACATCAACGGCAATCAACTGGTTGAACTTCTCCATAGAGAAGATAGAGGCATAGGCTATTTAGTCTAGTGCATAGTAAAAGGAGTTAAATATCCTAGAATGTCTATATTCTATAATGCAAACTTCATAGTAACTATGGAACGTGTAAGAATTGTCCAAATGAGCATGGCCAAGATGCAAACTTGGAACAAAATTGTAAAGTTTCTCAGAGGTACAACTCATAAAGGCCATATACTGTGGCATGGGATAAACATTGGCTTTTAAAGAAGTGAACAAAAGAAGTAAAATTGTAATATGATTCTTCATAGTTATTACATGGTCCAAAAAAATTCCCAAAAATATAAGGAAAAAAGTATAATATATTATCCGATTTAAGAACAGGCTCATGTCATACATGCATGAGAATAACGGCAAATTCACAAATAAACTTCAACCTTAATAAGTAGAACAATGTCACGTGAAGGCTTTGAATACTACATGAATCATCGGTTATAATTGTGCGGGGCCACAAAACAACTCACCAATCTAACTGATCACAATGTCATTCAATTTTACACATAGAAGCATTGGACATAGTGCTTTTAAAGGAAATGCTTTCATCTTGGTAGAGTTCCCGTTGATTGATAATGACACATAAAGTGCATCACCTTGATACAGGTACAATTGTGATAACAATAGCTTCTATCTTGAAAGAAAAATATGAGATACCATACCAATCATTATCTAACAATAGCATACTTAAGAGAAGTTAGACCCTCTCAAGGTTTTCTTCAAGCTCTGCACCAATACTTCTTACCCAAAAAGAATCAGACACGCCTACTTACGTATATTATGATATAGCAAAAACCTGTTCTAAAATGATACCATGAATCCAGTGAATCCACAATGAAACTTTTAACTAATATTTCCATGGTTTGGGATTGTGCAATGGAATAAGGATAGGTTAATCTTAAGGCCCATGAAAATATTCAAAAGTGAATTAACCTACAATATATAGTAAGACAAGAGTGAACTAAAATTGATTACAGAATTTATTGCTAATAAAATTCACTGCAGATTAGTAGGCCAAATTTCCTCCAGTGATGGCATGATCTTGAGGAGGAGTATTAACGTAATTGCAGCATACCTAATGCTCAACCACTGAATCTTCCTTCAACTATTTTCATGCCCACACCTGCACCGTGAAACTCAATCAACTAAAGAAAAGCTATAATTTCAACAAATGTCACCTCTTTATTTGTAAGTTTGTCCTCTTGTTTAGCATACTAAACTTTCCTTTCTCTAAAAGAATTTTTTCATACACAATATGTACACAAAAGGAAATCCAATAACTCCAGTTCATGACAGGTCGATAGTTTGGTAGACAGAAAAACTCTTATGATATGGATCATAATATAATTTGCGGGAATATATGCATGTATGTCCTTAAGTAGATTCAAGATCTTAGCTCAGAGAAAATAAGAAGTACAAAAGAAATTTTCAACGGTTCTACATTCGACACGGCTGCAAAAACTTTAGTTAGTACATGGTATACATGGCATACGTTTCTTTCCAATATATCACATGCCTATAATTGCAAGTCAATCCAAACGGTGGTTTGCATGCATAAACTGCAACAGAGCATTGACCATGTGATTGCATATAAATCAAGCTTGCCTGCATAAAACAAAAGAAATCACTCGTAGAAAAATCAGATTACCATATGAAGTTATTAAGATCCACCTTCTCATCACTCAAACGCACCCTCTAGGAGCAGTGGAAAATAAACTGAATCCATGCAAGACAGGAACTGAATCCCTAGCACAAGAATATCAGTTCTGCACAGTAAGAAAAATAACCTCACAAACTACAACAAAAAACTGAATCCACGCAAAAACAAAATCTAAACTGAATGTCGTGCAGAACATGCCACATATGCTCAAAATAGTGAATCAAATCAACAAGACAGTAGGTTAATATATAACAGGAAAGAATGAAGTGGGTGGATCAACTCACAGGAATAGAGAAATCATCGTTTGGGGGCATCAACTGCAAGGAGTCGATGAGAGGGGAGGCGGAACATTTGTGATACTTCTTAGGCCACAAAAAGTGTCTGAGACCAATTTAGTCATTCCCTAACAAAGATGAGGCAAACCTGACGGATCATCACTTCAATTTTGGCCACCGCATTATATGTGATCCCTTGATTCTAAACTGAACTAAAATATTAATGATAATTCTTCTAGCTTACAGTGTACATGACCACACCGACAATATATATCTACGTTGATGCAATATAAAAAATTAGATAAAAATATCTAATCTGCATTTTATAATATATTATAGAATATATATAGATGATACAACCATACCAGTAGTTGAGCCATGTTGGTTCTCGAATACATCAGCCAAAACTGCACATGCAACAGGAAAGTATGGTTAAATGAAAAACAATCATATTATAAATGCAAGAATAACAACATGGGGAGATGGAAAAAGATTACAAGAAAACTGTACTAGCCAACAAAAAAACTTGCTTAGACCATGATGCTTTGGACGTGGTATCCCAGTTTTATTTTGCCTTCCAAACATAATTCTAGACTACATCAGCAGACTCTCCAAAGAAATTTCTATCTTTAGTAGTTTGGTTGCTTAGTACCTTATTTGTTTGCTTCAGAATAAAAGCATGCACGCACTTCTAAACATGCCAGAAAACAAACACACTTCTGAAGGATAGGTCCGTATAACGAATTAGCAATATGAGTGTCTCTTAACACAAGTACGGAAAATAAATCTATATCTTCTACTACATTTTCTGCCAATTATTTGCAAGGCAATATACTAATAGATCTAATCAAGACTGTCGTATTGTGTGGGGTGCATGTGCAGTCTAATAATCTTGACAGAAACAAAAAAGTGATTATATTGACATGGCGCATTTCATTAATCTTGATAGTTAGAGAATATCAGTGATGTAATAGTTCAGGCATTTCACACAACAAAGGTGCCCGATCTATCTACATCCCTACAAACCTCAAGCATGTTAAAACCTCCCGGATATACTTCTTTTGCAAGCTAGAAAAAGATCTACGTAACATAGCACAAGTAGATGAAGGACTTCTTTTGAATGATGATTTGTGGAGAACTCACCTAGTTATCAAATAAGTAATAGATGGTAAGGATTGGGTAAGCATTACAGGGAGTCAGACCATTGTCACAGATATTAGCTGATGTTAGTACAGGGAGATGCAACTGAAGAATAGCAATGCAGAGATAACTTTTTTTAATACCACTGAGGAATAGCGTTAGCAAAAATGATTTTAGTCAAAAAGAAGAATTAACCCATCATGATTTGTGAACTGCAAAAAGTGTGAACTAAAATGAACTGGACACTGTACATTGTCAGAATCTTCAGAACCGGACAATGACTCGCACAGAAAATTGGAGCAATTCCCTTTGACGACCTCCCCTGCAACTGAACTTTGTCAATTTATTTGTCTAGCAACGTTCAGAGATTGATCCTCCCCTACAATTGAACTTTGTTAATTTCTTTGTCTAGCAACGTTCAGAGATTGACGAGAAAAATTAAGGGACAGAATAGAGCAGATTGCTTTTGCTGAAGAATTATAATATTAACCTGTATGCTTGTTAAACCCGTGTTATCTCATTAGTATAATCGTCCGTGGTCTTCCTCTCAGGCAGCGCCACCACCGTCGACTTCCCGGACCAGGTGGCGGCAAAAAATTTGTGGACCATACGAAGAGCTTAAATACTCAATAACCAGACTAACCCTTTTAGTGTTGAGTGTGGCATTGGATCATGATAATTCACCTGCGGCAATTGTTCCAGAATAATGGTGGTTAACTTTGTCTGCTGCCTGGAAGGATCATCCATGCACTAACCAGAAAAATCAGATTCTCTTGTGTGGAAGGAACATAAAGCATGATGTTCTATCAATCCACACTTGAATGTAAAGAAAACTTACTGGCTCGGATGAGGTCGTCGGCAGCAGAGGAGGATGTCGCCACCCCGCCGCGCTCACATTTTTCCGAGGGGCAACAGAGGAATGCCGGCAGGATGCTGACGCTCTCCCGCCTTGTTGGGGCAGCAAAGGAGGACCGGCGGGGGACTGCTCACGCTCGCGGCGGCAGAGAAGAGTACCGGAGGGCGGCGCCGGACCGGCGGGCGGCGACGGCCCGGCGGGCGAGGGCAGAGGACCGGGCGGGCGGCGGGTGTTGGCACAGCCCGAGGAAGAAGAAGACTCTCTCACACACAAAGGTAGAAGAACACACAGAGGCTTGGCACCGCACACAACTTGTGCCCTTTTCTCTTGTATAGTAATCGAGCACGTGCAAATGCACGTTGTCATCATGGCAAAAATCATGCCCTCATAGGATATATATACACCACCCAATGTTTACTTCCACAAAATATGTATAATATGAAATTTCTATCATGATAAAATATCACAAGAATTTTGGGCTCATTGTCAGCATTGTCAAGAGAAATTATGTGATATCTGTAACTTCTCATACCTATATATTATACATGAGAAAATATTTCTTACATTGATTTTAAACCATGTATTACCATAATGTTGAAGCATATGAACACCAGTTAAAGTAATAACTTTGGCAACTCTCACCCTATAATCTCAGTGATCATGCCATGGTCTATTGACACATTTCCACATAAATGACAGCCAACACATAGTTTTTGTGTGAAGTGAGGTCTGATTATGCTCAGAGTGCGCACCTTTATGACCATGAATATAATAATCTGTTGTCTCAGTAGTACACTATTCATGTGCAATGGCTGCGATAAAAAAAGTCTAATATAAAATCATGGGGAAACACTATAATCACTAAATATAAAAGGGAGAAAGATAATATACTTGTGGAGAACATGGCATTTCACATTTGAGAAAGCAGTATAATCTTTGTTAACAAGGTCACCCTCACCAGATCGAGAAGAAGATGCACCCGGTTGATAAAGATATGCGATACACCGATTTCTATACGAAAAAGACAAATGCAAATTACAGACAATCGGCAACAAATCATACATGCACCTTCTTTAGAGTACGTATATGTCTAATTATCTGTAAGTTCACATCTATAATTTTTATACATGATTGCAGTCCCTGTATTTTCCAGCTCAGTTTTTCTCATATGAGCCATTTCCTCATATTGCCAGTAAAAGAGCAGCTCCTGCTACTTTCATGGAAAAAAGGACTTGCACATACATGCAAATCAGAATGGATAGAGCATGGTTAAATATGGTACCAGTGACATTTAAGTGGTTACGTAAGGCTGCTTAATTCCTACCAAGAGAACTGATACACACAGATCAGAGCATGCTTAATTTCTAACATCAGTCATAGCACATCATAGGCCAACTTGAAGGCAATAATTTGGATCAAATGAAATACAAGTATGGAGAAACAACTAAAGCAGTCAAACTATCCACCCTTTACGTACATACATATATTCTTCAACCACATAATCTGCTATCACTGTAATGTCAAAAAAGGAATATTCTGATCAATGTATTTTTTCAATTATAGATGGGGAACTAGGAAAGCTACATCATGTACCTTAAAAGTCAGTTCACAAAATGTATCATGTATGTTCAATTAAGAGTAACCTTTGATTCTGAATAAAATCCCCATGGTGTGCCACTACTTATTACACAAACATGTGTGTCTGGACTATTTGAAAATACATAATGGGTGTTGGAGTTTTGGCAGTCAATCAAAAGAAATATAAAACGCAGTGGTTGCCTGCAATTTACCATTCCACTGGAACCATGTCATCATGCACTATGTGGCAGTATCCACAAACAATTCAAAAGGACATGAAACAGCCAGTTCAACCAAAGAAGGATTGTGCAAAGTAGAGTGAGAAGAGTACCCAAGTTTCTTCCCGATTAGATAATTAACATAAATTTTCATGATTAAATTGATGAACAATTCAGATCAAGCTAATAATAGCAAATGTTCTTCCTGATTACATAAATCAACTATTCAGAAGAGAGTGAATGTAAATTGGTAGGATACTGGGGAAGAGAGTAATTTCGGTATCTTGGTCATCCAGGTTTGATTGTGTTATTGTTTTATGAAGAGAAAATTTGTTTTATCTAAGCGGACTACATTGCTGATATATATGCTGAACATTAGCCGACACAATAGTAACGCAATCATTCTGTCACAATGCTCTAAATGAAAACAATATATAGAAGGGCATAGAGAGAGTGGTGAAGATCATTTAAAGCATCAGCAATTAGTTTATTATAAAGATAAAATAAAGAATTGAGGATTGACCTCTATATGCCTGGGGGGAATGTATAGTACGTGTATATCCTCACAAAATTTAAGATGCATAGAATAAAGAAAAGAATGTAGGATGGAATATGTATTTTGTTAGTAGGAGATATTGAGACGATCAATTCTTAAATATTGCAAACAAAGTAAGCACAAACTCTTGTTAAGAGAAACTTACTTGAAGTAGAAGAGGACCGGGGGCGGCAGGGAAGAGGCCAAGCTGAGCGACTCGGGTGGCGAAGGGCGACGGGCGGCTCCCGTGGCGAAGGGGCGGCGACTCCGGCAGAGGAAGGGGCGACGGACTCCCGCGGCGAAGGGGCGGCAGCTCCAGCGGCGGAAGGGGCGGCGGCTCCGGCGGGCGGCTCCCGCGGCGAGGGGGCGGCGGCTCCCGTGGACGAAGGGGGCGGCGGCTCCGGCGGCGCGGCTCCCGTGTCGGCTAATGGCTGCGGGAGGAGGAGGAGGGGGCGAGAGGTCGTGCAGGGCTGCGGGCGTGCTTGGCAGCGGTTTTTTTAGCGCGAGGGGCGGGGGGGGGGGGGGGGGGGGGGGGGGGGGGGGGGGGGTTAGCGATAGATGGACGTGGCTTAATGTGTGGTTTGCAGTGTTAAACATAGAAGGAATAAGGGCCATTAGATATTGATGATGGATGGATCTGATTGTTTGTATCTGCCCCTCTCTTCCTTTTATAGTGGTAGTAGATAAGTTGACACCTACTGAAATATCTTTGCAAATGGCTGATAAATCAACTGCTATACCTGTCGGTATTTGTGAGGATGTGCCTGTTGTGGTTGCAAACGTTACTATTTTAAGTGGACTTTGTTATTCTTGATATTCTCGAGGACGATAGTATGTCTATTATTCTTGGAAGACCCTTTTTGAATACTACAGGGGTTGTTATTGATTGCAACAAAGGCAATGCCACTTTTCATGTTAAAGGTAATGAGCATACGGTACACTTTCCGAGGAAACAACCTCAAGTCCACAGTATCAATTCTATTGGAAAATTTTCATCAATTATTTTTGGAGGTTTTGAATTCTCTTCCTACTGTCAAGAAGAAATATGATATTCTATTGTTGGGGATGTGCATATCCCCGTTGAGGTAACCTAGTGTTATTCGAAAATTCTCCGGTTCCATGTTATTCGGAATGAGTTTGTTAACAAGACTTGATCAACCTTGTTAATGGATTCCTTTTGATGATCATGAGATGGATGAAGTTAGAAAGCACAACCCCTGTACCCTCCTTTTACTTTCTGTTATTCATATTAAATAAAGTAAAAATAGTATTTTCTGTCTGTTATCTGAATTATCCGTGCAATATAAAAAATACCCCGAAAATAAAAGTTCTCCAAATGCCCTGAAATTTAAATATGATTTTTTCTAGAATATTTGAGAATACTTGGCACTGAGAACACAGCTGGGGGGCATCCACCTAGCCACGAGGGTGGAGGGCGCGCCACCTACCTCGTGGGCCCACGGTGGCCCTCCTCCACTTATTCCTGCACCCACACACTCCTTCTTCCTCCCACAAACACCATTATCCAACTCAAGCACGAGTTCTAGCTCATTTTGCTGCGATTTTCGATCTCCTTGCTCAAAGCACCTCTCACAAAACTGCTTTGGGGGATTGTTCCTTGGTATGTGACTCCTCCATTGGTCCAATTAGTTTTTGTTCTAGTGATTTATTCATTGCAAATTTGTGCTGCCTAGGTGACCATGTTCTTGAGATTGCATGTCAAATTTATATGGTTCCAAGTAGTTTTGATGCATGATATGGGCTCTAGGCACTTGTAGGAGTAGTTGCTATCAATTTTGTTGAGTTTGGTTCACTTTTATTTTGAAGTTACTAAAAATTTCAGAAATTTTTCAGGGGAAGAAATATGTTTAGGAAAATGTACCAAGGTGGTTCTTCAAGGAAACAAGGACCCAGGCTTGCAATGCGTGATGCTGACGATGAGCCACCAAGGGATGCTCCAGTGCGGCCTTGTGAATGGCATTCAGAGGACTTCATGGATCGAGCAGGAATTAAGAAAGAATTTAACGCATATTTTGGTAACGCTGATCTTGTGATCTTCGAGGAAGAAAAATGCCGTCAGTACCACTATCTCACTAGCTTCTTTGTGAGGAGGTTTGAATTGTCATCTTCGCGTAATTCTCAAATTGTCATGTTTGATCTTTATGAAAATTCTTACACTATGGACTTAGAGGACTTTACCACTGCTTGCAAACTTCCACAATGGGGTAGTACTAGTGAACCTCGCAAATATGAATTTAGAGATTTCCTTAGTAGTATAACTGTGGGGGAATCTAGAGATATAGCACAAGCTACCATAGGGAGCATTCACTTTCCTGCTATACATTATTTTGCTCTCTTCATAGGTAGATGCATTAACGGTAAAGATGAAGCACGTCACATGTGTGTCCCTGACCTTAGTGTTCTTAGGAGTGCTGTGTTAGGAGATAAATCTTATAATTTGGGAGCCATTATTGCACGTAGGTTGCATCTTAATAGATATAATGGAGATTTCTTTGGTGGAATTTATGCAACCCGCATAGCTATTTTTCTTGGTATAACCATACGTGAGGATGATATTGAGTTGCCCCCTGCTTATTTGGATTATGAGGCTATGGTTCGTCATCAGTTTGTTGAGAGGAATGATCTGCTGGAAATATGCCCTAGAGGCAATAATAAAAGCATTATTATTATATTTCTTTATTCATGATAATTGTCTTTATTCATGCTATAATTGTATTATCCGGAAATCGTAATACATGTGTGAATAACAGACACCAACATGTCCCTAGTAAGCCTCTAGTTGACTAGCTCGTTGATCAACAGATAGTCATGGTTTCCTGACTATGGACATTGGATGTCATTGATAACGGGATCACATCATTAGGAGAACGATGTGATGGACAAGACCCAATCCTAAACATAGCACAAGATCGTATAGTTCGTTTGCTAGAGTTTTCCAATGTCAAGTATCTTTTCCTTAGACCATGAGATCGTGTAACTCCCGAATACCGTAGGAGTGCTTTGGGTATACCAAACGTCACAACGTAACTGGGTGACTATAAAGGTATACTACGGGTATCTCCGAAAGTGTCTGTTGGGTTGACACGGATCAAGACTGGGATTTGTCACTCCGTATGACGGAGAGGTATCACTGGGCCCACTCGGTAATGCATCATCATAATGAGCTCAAAGTGACCAAGTGTCTGGTCACGGGATCATGCATTACGGTACGAGTAAAGTGACTTGCCGGTAACGAGATTGAACGAGGTATTGGGATACCAACGATCGAATCTCGGGCAAGTAACATATCGATTGACAAAGGGAAGTGTATACGGGGTTGTTTAATCCTTGACATCGTGGTTCATCCGATGAGATCATCGATGGAGCATGTGGGAGCCAACATGGGTATCCAGATCCCGCTGTTGGTTATTGACCGGAGAGTCGATCTCGGTCATGTCTACATGTCTCCCGAACCCGTAGGGTCTACACACTTAAGGTTCGGTGACGCTAGGGTTGTGGATATGTATATGCAGTAACCCGAATGTTGTTCGGAGTCCCGGATGAGATCCCGGACGTCACGAGGAGTTCCGGAATGGTCGGAGGTAAAGAATTATATATAGGAAGTGCGTATTTCGGCCATCGGGACAAGTTTCGGGGTCAATCGGTATTGTACCGGGACCACCGGAAGGGTCCCGGGGGTCCACCGGGTGGGGCCACCTATCCCGGGGGCCACATGGGCTGTAGGGGGTGCGCCTTGGCCTACATGGGCCAAGGGCACCAGCCCCAAGAGGCCCATGCGCCTAGGGTTACAAGGGAAGAGTCCTAGGAGGGGAAGGCACCTCCTAGGTGCCTTGGGGGGAGGGAAACCCCCTTGGCCGCCGCCCCACCCTAGGAGATTGGATCTCCTAGGGCCGGCGCCCCCCCCCTTGGCCCTCCTATATATAGTGAGGGAAGGAGGGCTTTTCTCCCACGCCTTTGGTTGCCTCCTTCTCCCTCTCCAACACCTCCTCCTCCTCCATAGCGCTTGGCGAAGCCCTGCCGGAGTACTGCAGCTCCAATCAACACCACGCCGTCGTGCTGCTGCTGGTGCCATCTCCCTCAACCTCTCCTCTGCCCTTGCTGGATCAAGAAGGAGGAGACGTGGCTGTTCCGTACGTGTGTTGAACGCGGAGGTGCCGTCCGTTCGGTGCTAAGATCTCCGGTGATTTGGATCACGTCGTGTACGACTACCTCATCCCCGTTCTTTGAACGCTTCCGCTCGCGATCTACAAGGTACGTAGATGCATCTAATCACTCGTTGCTAGATGAACTCCTAGATGGATCTTGGTGAAACCGTAGGAAATTTTTTGTTTTCTACAACGTTCCCCATCACGATCAGTTCCTCCAGTACCGACTAATCTTTGACAGACGACGCACCGATCACGTCGCTCTCCCTGCTTCTAATTTCTTTGATTTTCAGGCAAAGGGGAGATATTCTATAACCAGAGAGGAGGCAGAAGAGTATAAGAGGAGGGCTGAGATAGCTCGCCTCCAAGCTGCAGCCCACGATGCAATGACTGCTGGATCTCAGTACGACCCCAACTACAACTTTGGATATCCGCCAGGCCATCCGTGGCATTAGACCAACTTAGGCCAAAAGCCTAAGCTTGGGGGAGTATGTATTTCTCACCGACGTTATATTCATGTTCACACACTCATTGCTAGATGTAGGTGCTCATACTTTTTCATTGTATCATCCATGCTAGTTTATTTTCTCTTTTTATGCATTCTTCTTGTGTGTTTAATAAACCTTAAGAAAAACCAAAAAAATTAGTTGTAGCTTTTAGCTAGTTTTAATTTCCATGCTTGTAGTATTAATTAAAAAGAAAACCCAAAAAAATTCATGTTCTTCGTTTGCTTGTTGGGAGCTTTCCCGTGTAAATAGTATTATTTCTTTTCTTTTCTTTAGGGGTCGATAGGAGAAGACCATAATTAAATTGTTGAAGTGGCTCTTATATGCATTATCATTGATCTGACAAAAGAGCCCATATTGCCTTGTCTTCTCCTGTTTATTGAATGCTTGCAAGATTCCAGCTTAGTCCAATGCACATGTACTGTTATTATTATTCACATCATTCGGTCGTGCAAGTGAAAGGCAATTATGATGATATATGATTGCCTGATTGAGATGAGAGAAGCTGGTATGAACTCGACCTCTCTTGTTTTTGTAAATATGATTAGTTCATCATTCCTGATTCAGCCTATTATGAATGAACATGTTTGCAATGACAATTAGAGATTATAGTTGCTTATGCCATGCTTAATTAGCTAGGAGCTTATAATGGTTTACCTTGCGTACCAACATGCAATTAAAATGGTTGTGATGTGGTATGATAGGGTGGTATCCTCTTTTGAACGATTCGAGTGGCTTGACTTGGCACATGTTCACGCATGTAGTTGAAACAAAATCAACATAGCCTCTACGATATTTATGTTCATGGTGCATTATATCCTACTCATGCTTGCATTCGGTGTTGATTAATTTTAATGCATGTTCATGACTGTTGTCGCTCTCTAGCTGGTCGCTTCCCAGTCTTTTCTAGCCTTCACCTGTACTAAGCGGGAATACTGCTTGTGCATCCAACCCATAAACCCCAAAGTTATTCCCATATGAGTCCACCATACCTACCTATATACGGTATCTACCTGCCGTTCCAAGTAAATTTGTATGTGCCAAACTCTAAACCTTCAAATAAATATCCTGTTTTGTATGCTCGAATAGCTCATGTATCAACTAGGGCTGTCTGTATCTTCCATGTTAGGCGGGTTATTCTCAAGAGGAGTGGACTCCGCTCCTCACTCACGAGAAAATGGCTGGTCACCGGGATGCCCAGTCCCATGCTTTATGCAAACTAAATCAAAATAATTGCAAACAAAACTCCCCCTGGGACTGTTGTTAGTTGGAGGCACTCGTTGTTTCGAGCAAGCCATGGATTGATGTTTGTTGGTGGAGGGGGAAGTATAAACTTTACCATTCTGTTTGGGAACCGCCTATAATGTGTGTAGCATGGAAGATATCGCCATCTCTTGGTTGTTATGTTGGCAAGGAAAGTATACCGCTCAAAATATTATTCATCTCTACTTTAAAACCGAGCTCTGGCACCTCTACAAATCCCTACTCCCCTCTGCGAAGGGCCTATCTATTTACTTTTATGTTGAGTCATCCTCCTCCTATTAAAAAGCACCAGCTAGAGAGCACCTCTGTCATTTGCATTCATTACGGATTAATTTACATTGAGTATGACTTGACTGGATCTCTTTTACCATGAATTACAATGTTTAGTCAGTCCTTGATCTTTAAAGGTACTCTGCACTTATGTTTTGCGGTCTCAGAAAGGGCTAGCGAGATACCATCTTGTTATATCATATTATGATTTGTTTTGAGAAAGTGTTGTCATCCGAGATTTATTATTATTGCTCGCTAGTTGATTATGCCATTGATATGAGTAAACATGAGACCTATGCGTTATTATGAATATGGTTAGTCTATAATCTTTGCTGAAAACTTGAATGATGGCTTTACATATTTACAACAACAAGAGCAAATAGAGTTTGTAAAAGTTTTTCTTTATCACTTTCAGTTTATCAACTGAATTGCTTGAGGACAAGCAAAGGTTTAAGCTTGGGGGAGTTGATACGTCTCCGTCGTATCTACTTTTCCAAACACTTTTGCCCTTGTTTTGGACTCTAACTTGCATGATTTGAATGGAACTAACCCGGACTGACGCTGTTTTCAGCAGAATTGCCATGGTGTTATTTATGTGCAGAAACAAAAGTTCTCGAAATGAACTGAAACTTTACGGAGACTATTTTTGGAAATAATAAAAAATCCTGGCAAAAGATCAAGACCAGGGGGCCCACACCCTAGCCATGAGGGTGGGGGCGTGCCCCCCCTACCTCATGGGCCCCCTGGAGCTCCTCCGACCTCAACTCCAACTCTATATATTCACTTTCGGGGAGAAAAAAATCAAAGAGAAGGATTCATCGCATTTTACGATACGGAGCCGCCGCCAAGCCCTAAAACCTCTCGGGAGGGCTGATCTGGAGTCCGTTCGGGGCTCCGGAGAGGGGAATCCGTCGCCATCATCATCAACAACCTTCCTCCATCACCAATTTCATGATGTTCACCGCCGTGCGTGAGTAATTCCATCGTAGGCTTGCTGGACGGTGATGGGTTGGATGAGATTTATCATGTAATCGAGTTAGTTTTGTTAGGGTTTGATCCCTAGTATCCACTATGTTCTGAGATTGATGTTGCTATGACTTTGCTATGCTTAATGCTTGTCACTAGGCCTCGAGTGCCATGATTGCAGATCTGAACCTATTATGTTTTCCTGAATATATGTGAGTTCTTGATCCTATCTTGCAAGTCTATAGTCACCTACTATGTGTTATGATCCGGCAACCCCGAAGTGACTATGTGTTAATGCTTTGGTCCGGTACTTTATTAAAAGGAGGCCTTAATATCCCTTAGTTTCCGCTAGGACCCCGCTACCACGGGAGGGTAGGACAAAAAATGTCATGCAAGTTCTTTTCCATAAGCACGTATGACTATATTCAGAATACATGCCAACATTACATTGATGAATTAGAGCTAGTTCTGTGTCACCCTAGGTTATGACTGTTACATGATGAACCGCATCCGGCATAATTCTCCATCATTGATCCATTGCCTACGAGCTTTCCATATATTGTTCTCCGCTTTTTTACTTTTCCTTTGCTATTGTTCCAATCACTACAAAATATCAAAAACATTACTTTTGTTATCATTACCTTTTTCTACCATTACCACTACTATCATATTACTTTGCTACTAAATACTTTTATACAGATATTAAGTTTCCAGGTGTGGTTGAATTGACAACTCAGCTGCTAATACTTGAGAATATTCTTTGGCTCCCCTTGTGTCGAATCAATAAATTTGGGTTGAATACTCTACCCTCGATAACTGTTGCGATCCCCTATACTTGTGGGTTATCAAGACTATTTACTAGCGCTGTTGCCGGGGAGCATAGCTCTATCATTTGAGTCACTTGGGATTTATATCCGCTTATCATTATGAAGAACTTGAAAGATCCAAGAACCAAGATTTATCCCTCAACTACGAGGGGAGGTAAGCAACTGCCATCTAGCTCTGCAGTTGATTCACCTTCTATTTTGAGTAAGCTTGCGACACCTAAACCTGCTTCTGCCATTCATTCTGATATGTCGCATGTTATTGATGATGCCACTTCTGCTATG
>NW_024113033.1:0-23978 GCF_003073215.2 Triticum urartu | reverse complement strand
GAGGACATCAATACCATTGTTACACCCACAGCCCCTACTGTTACATATACTGGACCAATTACTAGAGCTCGCGCACGCCAATTAAATTACCAGGTACTTTCGTTTCTTGGTAATGATTCTAATGTTCATGAGATTATGATGCTGCCTAAATTGGATACATTTGTTTTGCTTACAAATGAAGGTCCTAGCTTGGAGAAGGATGAACATTGGAGCAAGAACACGAATGGAGTTGATGGCATGCGCAAGGGGATCAAGAACAGAGTTACAAGTGATGATTTCAGGACTTTGAAGCCGCCATAAGGAGTGCATGAAGCCTTGGACGAAATATACAAGATGCCACTTCATAATATTCGTCCATAGGCTATTCCAGGTGCTGCGTCACCTTATTAATGGGCCAGGCCCATGTAATTTCGAAATACTTAAGTATAGGCTATTTTTAGAGTCCGTATGTGTGGGGAAACAAGAGTTAGGGTTGGTTTCGGACCCCACCCTCAAGGGCCACGAAATTCCCCTCTCTTCCTCCATATATACAGCCCTTAGGGCGTCGTTTAGACTTGGGTTTTGTTTAGATTAAAAGTTCGCCATAGCTGCAACTTCGCGTACTTCGTTTGTGTCCAACGACCAGACCAAGACGTCACAGAACCCCACCTTGATCAATAAAGCTTTCATCTTATATTCGCAATATCCAGATTGCAATCTCAGCTTCTTGCTTGTTCTTCGTTTGCTCGCAGGAAACAGGCCCTCGTGGTCAGGTTGATCGTGCTCCGACGTGGTCAATAACCCCTCGGAAGTTGGTTTAGCGATTGCTAAGGCGCGACGTCTCGCACGTTCGTAGTCAGATCGTCAAGGTCGACTCCCACAGAAAACGATAGCCACCATCTCATCGAAACATCGGGACACCTTTGCCTCTATCAACTTGTCACCCCCAAACTGATGGACAAACTGAAGTAGTCAATAGAACATTGTCTACTATGCTTAGGGCTGTTTTGAAGAATAACAAGAAAATGTGGGAAGAATGCTTGCCTCATATTGAATTTGCTTATAATCGTTCATTGCATTCTACTACTAAGATGTGCCCTTTTGAAATTGTGTATGGTTTCCTACCTCGTGCACCTATTGATTTGTTGCCTCTTCCATCTTCGGAGAAGGTTAATTTTGATGCTAAAGAACGTGCTGAATTGATTTTAAAAATGCATGAGTTAACTAAGGAAAACATTGAGCGTATGAATGCTAAATATAAACTTGCTGGAGATAAGGGTAGAAAACATGTTGTGTTTGCACCTGGAGATCTTGTTTGGTTACATTTGCGTAAAGATAGATTTCCTAATCTGCGCAAATCAAAGCTAATGCCACGTGCTGATGGTCCTTTTAAGGTTTTAGAGAAAATAAATGATAATGCATATAAACTTGAGCTACCTGCAGATTTTGGGGTTAGTCCCACTTTTAATATTGCAGATTTGAAGCCTTATTTGGGTGAGGAAGATGAGCTTCCGTCGAGGACGACTTCATTTCAAGAAGGGGAGGATGATGAGGACATCAATACCATTTTTACACCCACAGCCCCTACTGTTACATATACTGGACCAATTACTAGAGCTCGCGCACGCCAATTAAATTACCAGGTGCTTTCGTTTCTTGGTAATGATTCTAATGTTCATGAGATTATGATGCTGCCTAAATTGGATACATTTGTTTTGCTTTCAAATGAAGGGCCTAGCTTGGAGAAGGATGAACATTGGAGCAAGAACACGCATGAAGTTGATGGCATGCGCAAGGGGATCAAGAACGGAGTTACAAGTGATGATTTCAGGACTTTAAAGCCGCCATAAGGAGTGCATGAAGCCATGGACGAAATATACAAGATGCCACTTCATAATATTCGTCCATAGGCTATTCTAGGTGCTGCGTCACCTTATTAATGGGCCAGGCCCATGTAATTTCGAAATACTTAAGTATAGGCTATTTTTTAGAGTCCGTATGTGTGGGGAAACAAGAGTTAGGGTTGGTTTCGGACCCCACCCTCAAGGGCCACAAAATTCCCCTCTCTTCCTCCATATATACAGCCCTTAGGGCGTCATTTAGACTTTGGGTTTTGTTTAGATTAAAAGTTCGCTATAGCTGCAACTTCGCGTACTTCGTTTGTGTCCAACAACCAGACCAAGACGTCACAGAACCCCACCTTGATCAATAAAGCTTTCATCTTATATTCGCAATATCCAGATTGCAATCTCAGTTTCTTGCTTGTTCTTCGTTTGCTCGCAGGAAACAGGCCCTCGTGGTCAGGTTGATCGTGCTCCGGCGTGGTCAATAACCCCTCGGAAGTTGGTTTAGCGATTGCTAAGGCGCGACGTCTCGCACGTTCGTAGTCGGATCGTCAAGGTCGACTCCCACAGAAAACGATAGCCACCATCTCATCGAAACATCGGGACACCTTTGCCTCTATCAACTTGTGGGTCATCAGGAAGTACTTGAAGTGATCGAAGGTTAGCATAACGGAGAAGTGGGAAAAAAAATCCCCAGCTCGGCGAACAAACGAACCAATCGTGTCCCCCGCTCAAGGTGTCTAGAGATATCATCGCTAATCATCCGGGGATCTTGCCCGGTACAAATCCTGCAGATTACATGCACGACGATAATGCACATTATGATATAATGGAGGTGGACGAATTAAGATACCAGTACGGGAAGCCTCTCGTCAAAGATGGAAGTCCTCCTCTAACAATGATGATGCGAAGATTCCATGATTGGTACATGAAAACCTGCAGAGAGTCTGGGAAGGATACTTTGACGCTGAGAGTTAAAGAGGAGCACGACCTCGTTGGAATTGATCTGTTGTCTGTTCCATTTGAGGAGTTCTTCCAGTTTTTCAATCAAATGGCCCTCGATAAATTAACGGTCACTTGCTACTGTCTGTAAGTACTACTTCTGTCATTAAGTCTCTATATATAGCTTAGCTCTTTCATTGCATGTATATATAATTATCCTCACTATATTATGCAGATTGAAGATCGTCGAATGCAGAAAAGCACAAATCTATGATATTGGGTTCATTAACACAAATCTCATAGATGAATATACGGTTACATTTCATGCCAAAGAAACTGAGGCCAACTTGCTACGATCGTTGGTAATAAATCAAAACAAAGATAAAATACTCTTTCCTTACAACTTCAAGCGAGTGTTGCTGTCTTGTGCATATTCGGTTTCCCTTATTACTCGAGGTTATAGTAATGTAATTGATGAGTTATGCATGCGTGCGTAGGTCCCACTATATTCTCCTAGATATTAAGCTTGAGCAAGGGCTAGTAACCGTCTTAGACTCGAGACGAAAAGATCCCGAGGACTATGCGGACATGACTAAAATGCTCGAGAAGTAAGTTCAATTCATCACTATCGCACCATATCGGCAACTTTGTTCATTTCCTGATATCAAGTAATTGTTTTCTTTGTCTCACAGGGTTTGGAAAGTATTCACCGCACAAGCTCCGGGACTGTCGGGGGAGCTGCGATGGACATACCCGAAAGTAAGTACTACTAGCTAGCTAGTTCCGCGCATCTCCCGTTGATTCTAGCTACTTTCATCAATGCCATTTATAATGCTTCATTATCAGTTTAATTGACCTCTATTTCTTGTAAAGTGCTTGTGGCAGGAACCCAGGAATAATTACTGTGGATATTGCGTTTGCTAGTTCATCTACAACGCTACTTGCAAAAAAACCGGGGCTACTCTAAAAGACAATTTGAAGTGTGTAAGCAATAATATTCACAATTTCATTTTATTACCATCATTTGTGTTGAGTTTCATTCATATATATGTATTGACCCCCTTCTTCAAATTAGATGTGGCAGATGCAGGATGAACTCCTACCACAAGATCGCATGAAAGCAATTCAAGAGGAATTGGCGGGATTCTTTCTTGATCAGGTCATCAATAAAGCCGGAGAATACCATGTGGAACTTGAGTTCAGATGCTAGGGGATTGTAAGAGATCTTACATTGTATATATATGTAGCCAGTAGCGTCGGATAGATATACGAAAACTTGTTGTTCGACCAATCTCTCGGAGAAGGAGAGGTCAATCACTTCTCTCTGTATATGTTCATGACGATCTTCTGTACTTAATGGTTTCCTTCATTTGCTTCCTAGCTAGTGTGTCGAGTCCTCTCTATATGTATAGTACGTAGCGTCGACCAAGCACGGAGATAAGAGAGGACACTTCTATCTATTAGCTAGCTAACATAATATATGAAACCCCTAAATTAACCCTACAACCCCCCCCCCTTCAGAAAAAAACCCTAGCCCCTGAACTGCTGACGTGTGGACACTTATTGGTCCCGGTTGGTGCTACCAACCGGGACAAAAGGCCCCCTACCTTGGCAAGCCGCATCGGCCATGTGAAGGCCCATCTATCCTGGTTGGTATAAGAACCGGGACTAAAGGTATTGGGCTTTACTTGCCTCATCTTGAATTTGCTTATAATCATTCGCTTCATTCTACTACTAAGATGTGCCCTTTTGAGATTGTGTATGGTTTTCTACCTCGTGCACCTATTGATTTGTTGCCTCTTCCATCTTTGGAGAAGGTTAATTTTGATGCTAAACAATGTGTTGAATTGATCTTAAAAATGCATGAGTTAACTAAGGAGAGCATTGAGCGTATGAATGCTAAGTATAAACTTGCTGGAGATAAGGGTAGAAAACATGTTGTGTTTGCACCTGGAGATCTTGTTTGGTTACATTTTCATAAGGATAGATTTCTTGATTTGCGCAAATCAAAGCAATTGCCACGTGTTGATTGTCCTTTTAAGGTGTTAGAGAAAATAAATGATAATGCAAATAAACTTGAGTTGCCTGCATATTTTTGGGTTAGTCCCCCTTTTAACATTGCAGATTTGAAGCCTTATTTGGGTGAGGAAGATGAGCTTCCACCGAGGATGACTTCATTTAGAGAAGAGGAGGGTGATGAGGACATCAATACCATTGTTACACCCACAGCCCCTGCTGCTATACATACTGGACCAATCACTAGAGCTCGCGCACGCTAATTGAATTACCTGGTACTTTCGTTTCTTGGTAACAATTATAATGTTCATGAGAATATGATGCTGCCTAAATTGGATACTTTTGTGTTAATTACTAATGAAGGGGCTAGCATGGACAAGAGGGATGGACACTCGAGCAGAAACAAGCATGGAGATGAAGGCGCGCGCGAAGGGAACCACTATGGCGTTTCCAATGCAGATTTCAGTACTTTGAAGCCTCTTTGATGACATACAAGGACATGGACGAAATATACAAGATGCCCTGTCATAAATTTCTTTCATAGCTTATAATAGGTCTTGCGCCACCTTATTTTTGGGTCAGGCCTATGTAATTTCGAAATACTTGAGTATAGGTTGTTTTTAGAGTCCGTATGTGTGGGCAAACAAGAGTTATGGTTGGTTTCGGACCCCTCCTCCAAGGGGTCAAGAAATTAGGATGTTAATAGATCATTCTTATGCATCTCATATTTTTCCATGCATTATTTGTTTTTCTGAAATACTCTTTTCATTATGCAACTGAAGGCAATTTATTGGAGTGGAGATAACATGACTTCTCCCCTATTTTAAAAATGTTCATAATGTCGAGAATATTATTTTCATTTCACCGGATATGTTTTGCCATTTTTAGAAACTTCCAAATTATTTTATGTAAGTGTTTTATTGTTGTTTGTGTGGCCTATTGCATAAAAATGAATTTCCCAAATTGCATTAGAGGTGGAACTAGTGTTCCTGTATTATATATTAGTGTATATATTTTATTGTGTATCTATATATATATATAGGATTTATTCTGGTGTATGTTTTTAATTTAGTTATTTTGTTTCTGTAGCTTTTGTAAAAAACGCAGAACGCGCGAACTGTGTAGACCACCGCATAGCCGCGGCCCACCCAAACACTGCCGCCCGTGGCCCAGCACCGCACTTTGCCGCGTCCCAGCTCAGCCTCCCAAACCGGTATGCGCCAGCCCCATCACTCCCTCGCCTCAGCCACTGACTAGAGGGCCCCGCACTAGTTCTTCTCCTAGCTTCGGTCGGATGGACCCATGTCGCACCGCTCGTGCAACCGAGGCCAAGCCTGGATTGATCTCACACCCTAGTCGACCCCGTGCATGTCCGGGAGATCTCAGCGAGGAAAATCCCTCGAGGAACCCCTCACCCCTTTCTCGATCTTTCCCTTTGTCGCGCACCTTGGTACAGGCGAAACCAATCTCGCGAAGGAGCTGAACCAGCGCCGCCTTCGCTGGACGACCTCGTTGTCGTAAGAGCACCTCCAGCCGCTTCGTTGTCCCCTTTGGTTCCCCTCCCCGCGTCGAGTCTTTGTGACACCTCATTTTTGCCGAAATCATAGCAGCGCAAGGCGACCGAGCACGCCGAAGCCGCCAGAGCATAGCCGCGTTCAAGCTCGTCACCGATGCCAACTGAGGATGCCCCGTTGCTCCTGACGCCACCTAACCCGCCGCCGTTGAACGTAGCATCCGCCTGCCCCTTCACCTTCGCTGGAGACATGCCGGAGAAGCATCGCTGCCCCGCCCGAAGTCGCCGTCGTTTTTCCTGTGTACACGGTGAGCACGCGCGCAAAGGAGATCCTCCAGCCAACCAAGCGTCGACACGTGGCCAGCCGCTATAGTGAACGCTACAGCGTTGCTACAGTATTTCCATAATATTATTTTTCCTTTTTTCTTTTATTTTTAGATTTTCAACTAAACTCCAACTAGCTATATCTTTTAGTCTATATACTTTTTTAGGTGATTCTTTTTCCTATGCACTCACAATGACCAGAAGAATTTGACAGAACCAAAATTTCACATGTTTGCACTATTCAAATTTGAATTCGTTCGAATTTGAATCAAACGTTCTGGAGGCCATAACTTTTAAACCGTTAGATGAAATTGAGTGATTCTTTTTGCTTGTGATTCTAGTGCATTGTAGATATTTTGTACATGCTTTTATGCTATTGTTGTTGGATTTTTAAAATGATTTCTTGTTGTTGGTTTCATTTTGGATTTATTTGAGCTTCAGTGATTGATTTGTTGATCGTGTGAAATGTGTAGATTGTCAGGAGTGCGATGTGAGCTATTGTCACGAGTGTGACTTTTTGAACCGGAATCAAGGCAAGTTACATGTTGATCATCCTTTACCTATTGTTTTCTATGCATGTAGTATATATCTGTCGGCGTCCTGGGAACAGGACTTGCCTACCTGTGGCCCAGGGCGTGGCTCCACCAACAGCCTGGTACGACCCACCTTCATCAGCAACCACTCAAGACCCTCGCGAGGGGCCAAGCCTCGCGAGGCGGACGACACCAAGACCTCTGCTACCTCTTGAGCATGCGTTGGTTTTCCCTTGAAGAGGAAAGGGTGATGCAACAAAGCAGCGTAAGTATTTCCCTAAGTTTTTTAGAACCAAGGTATCAATTCAGTAGGAGACCACGCGTGAGTCACCTCGTAGCTACACAAACAAATAAGAACCTCGCAACCAACGCGATAAAGGGGTTGTCAATCCCTTCACGACCACTTGCAAGAGTGAGATCTGATAGAGATAATAATAAATAAGATAAATATTTTTGGTATTTTTATGATATAGATTGAAAGCAAAGATTGCAAAATAAAAGGTGCTAGAAATAGCTAGTTGACGGAAGATTAATATGATGGAAGATAGACCCGGGGGCCATAGGTTTCACTAGTGGCTTCTCTCAAGATAGCATAAGTATTACGGTGGGTGAACAAATTACTGTCGAGCAATTGATAGAATTGAGCATCGTTATGAGAATATCTAGGTATGATCATGTATATAGGCATCATGTCCGTGACAAGTAGACCGACTCCTGCCTGCATCTACTACTATTACTCCACACATCGACCACTATCCAGCATGCATCTAAAGTATTAAGTTCATAAGAACGGAATAACGCTTTAAGCAAGATGACATGATGTAGAGGGATAAATTCATGCAATATGATATAAACCCCATATTTTTATCCTCGATGGCAACAATACAATACGTGTCGTTTCCCTTACTATCACTGGGATCGAGCACCACAAGATTGAACCCAAAGCTAAGCACTTCTCCCATTGCAAGAAAGATCAATCTAGTAGGCCAAACAAGACTGAAAATTTGAAGAGACTTGCAAAGATAAGCAATCATACATAAAAGAATTCAGAGAAGATTCAAATATTGTTCATAGATAATCTTGATCATAAACCCACAATTCATCGGATCTCGACAAACACACCGCAAAAGAAGATTACATCGAATAGATCTCCAAGAGAATCGAGGAGACCTTTGTATTGAGATCCAAAGGGAGAGAAGAAGCCATCTAGCTAATAACTATGGACCCGAAGGTCTGAGGTAAACTACTCACACATTATCGGAGGGGTTATGGTGTTGATGTAGAAGCCCTCCGTGATCAATGCCCCCTCCGACGGATCCGGAAAAGGCCCCAAGATGGGATCTCTTGGGTACAGAAGGTTGCGGCGGTGGAAATAGGTTTCGTGGTGCTCCCTGATGTTTTCAGGGTACGTAGGTATATATAGGAGGAAGAAGTAGGTCGGTGGAGCCACGAGGGGCCCACGAGGGTGGAGGGCTCGCCTAGGGGGTAGGCGCGCCCCCCTGCCTCGTGGCTTGGTGGTTGCTTGACGTCCACTCCAAGTCCTCTGGATCACATTTGTTCCAAAAATCACGCTCCCGAAGGTTTCATTCTGTTTGGATCCGTTTGATATTCTTTTTTTGCGAAACACTGAAATAGGCAAAAAAACAGCAATTTGGGCTGGGCCTCCGGTTAATAGGTTAGTCCCAAAATAATATAAAAGTGTATAAATAAGCCCATTAAACATCCAAAACAGAATATATAATAGCATGGAGCAATCAAAAATTATAGATACGTTGGAGATGTATCAAGCATCCCCAAACTTAATTCCTGCTCATCCTCGAGTAGGTAAATGATAAAAACAGAATTTTTGATGTGGAATGCTTCCTAACATATTTCTCAATGTAATTTTCTTTATTGTGGCATAAATGTTAAGATCTGAAAGATTCAAGATAAAAGTTTAATATTGACATAAAAATAATAATACTTCAAGCATACTAACTAAGCAATCATGTCTTCTCAAAATAGTATGGCCAAAGAAAGTTCATCCCTACAAAATCATATAGTTTGGTCATGCTCCATTTTCTCACACAAGAATGCTCTCATCATGCACAACCCTGATGACAAGCCAAGCAATTGTTTCATACTTTAGTAATCTCAAACTTTTTTCAACTTTCACACAATACATGAGCGTGAGCCATGGATATAGCACTATGGTGGAATAGAATATAATTAAGGGGGTTATGTGGAGAAGACAAAAATGGAGAAAGTCTCACATTGACGCGGCTAATCAATGGGCCGGGAGATGCCCATAATTGATGTCAAATGCAAGGAGTAGGGATTGCCATGCAGCGGATGCACTAGAGCTATAAATGTATGAAAGCTCAACAAAGAAACTAAGTGGGTGTGCATCCAACTTGCTTGCTCACGAAGACCTAGGCACTTGAGGAGGCCCATTGTTGGAATATACAAGCCAAGTTCTATAATGAAAAATTCCCACTAGTATATGAAAATGACAAAACAAGAGACTCTCTATCATAAAGATCATGGTGCTACTTTGAAGCACAAGTCTTTTCCTAATAATAAGCCGACGATTGCTTCTGGTCGTCCGTTGTTGTCATTTTTGCAGAAAAGCCCCTCTGTTTCTGAGAATTCAACCCGCAGTCCTATTTTAAGTGATTAGCTAAGAAAACGCTTCATTTTCGCAAAAAGGACCCTCAGTTTCTGAATATTCAACCTGCGATCCTTTATAATGGCTAATTTGAGATGACGGTTTCTTTTGCAGGGATAAAACGCGGCCGGGAGAGGCGGCAATGCGCTCGGGAGATAGCGGCCTGCGAGGCTGATCTGGTGAAGGCGGACGGCGCGCTCGGCGCGGGAGGCAGCGCTTGGCGCTCCAGAGAGATGCGGACCGTGAGGTCGGGAGGCGGCCGGTTGGCGCTTTCGGCGCTCCAAAGCATTCAGGCAAGTCGCAGCGTAGGGCGGGTAGGCGGCTGACTGCGCCAGGAGATGCGGTAGCAGCAATGACAGCGCGTCGCATTAAGCGAGTCGGCAGCAAGGCGGACGAGGCTATGCGCGAGAGATGAAGGGAGGTAGAAAAGGGAGAATCGACCAGGGTGAGGAGTTCGCCGGCGTCGAAGCCACGGACCACGGCGGCGCAAGCTTGAAGGGGCCGGTGGCCATGGCGGGGAGGTGGCGCTGCGCTCGGGTGCCGCATGCCTCCTCTGCCGCTCCTTATTTCTTTCTTCCCAACTCCTTCTCTCTTGCACGTCGCCGTCCTACTTCCCACGTAGCAAAGAGATTGAGGAAGAGGCGGGAGTCGGGTCAATCGATTTGTCGCACGACGGATGCGGCACTCCTTGTTCCATCAAGATCAACAGGCTGCAGAGGGAGGCGGAAGAGGAGCCACGACCTCGGAGCAAGAGAATGCCGCCTAGCATGCATCTGACTGTAACTGTTTTATCCATGAGATGGAGCATAAGGTATTCACCTTCAAAATCACACTTCTGTTTTCCCCGTTTCCATCTGAAATATGGATTACCAATATACTACTCTCACTTGGATTTGCACATAAAAGTAGTATAAGCACTTGCACCGAACTTTATGATTTGTTGAGCCAAGAGTTGAGTCTGATATGGTATCTTTATGCTTTCAGAGAAGTGCATCTCTAAAATTCACAGTTTTGAACCCAAAGAGACGCATCTAGACAATGGTTGCATGAGTGGTTCCAGTGTCATATACGCCAACATGGTAAGAATGTCTTCTTGTCTGATTCTAAGTTAGTTGTAGAAGTATTCCATGCTACTACTTGTTGACTAGAATTCGCTACGAGGTTGGAGATTTGGGATTGGATGCTGCGCCAAGAACGAGGGACAAGGTGCTGAACTAAGTAGGGGCAGAATGATTCTTCAGGTACCAACATAGCCGTCGACTAGAGAATTAAGTTAACTACTTTTGCTTTACTTGAAGCTCCAAATTGTAGTTATTTTATTTATCACTAATTTGGTATAATCCTAATCTAGGAGAATTATCACTGTATGATATGAGATCCTGACGTTTAGCAATGACAAAAGTCTGACATTGAATGGTTCTTTTTGGAAGTACAGTTGTAAGATCTATGATTCTAGCTTCGACCTTTAACTGGACAGTACTAATTGGACATATAATTGATGATTTATTCAGAACAAAATATTTTGTTGTCTTTTGTTCTTCAATCAGATTCATCTAGCCCTTTGTTGACTTTCTAATTTTTCCACCCTCTACCTCTGAAACTCAGAAATCAGAGAAAGGTCATTGGCTATCCCCATCACTGTCGAAGATTTGCTAGAGAAGAAGAGGACCAGAATGTTTTCTCTATTATTGGGGACATACATAATACATATAGATAAATTTGGACCATTTATAACAGAGAGATTTCTTGCCAAAAATATTAACTCTCTCCAGCAGTGGGCAGGGCACTGTCAAGGTAATAACAGGAATTTGCTGAACCTAATTGAATGAAAGTGGGATGGAAATCCGATTGAGAACCTTAACTAAATGGACTTACGAACAATCAACAATAACAAACAGTTCCAAATTAACAGATGTTGTTTTATTAAAACACTGATTTAAGAATTTGACGAATCTATAATTCTCTAGATAATCACTTAGTGTTTTGTTTGATCATCAGGTTATCCTAGACTACTTGGGGACAATATCATCAGTTTCTTGCATACTGCAATGCAAGTTCAAATATGATTTCTGCTATGGTAGTTTCCAGAATTGTTTGGCCCTTGAGACACTTCCACTGTATGCATGTGTGTTCCTTTTTTTCCAGAGATATGCATGTCTATTGATTATTACTAGAATTGGTTTGACAAACTATTTATGTGACAAATTGACTAATATACTGACCCAGCCTGATAATATGACTAATCCATACAGTGGATGTGTGCCAATGCTCAAATTTGAAAAATGAAGGATTCAACTTCTTTTGAAATATTATGGGTGAAGTCGCGAGTATGCCCATCAATCGTAAAAATATATAGTTCGACTTAGTCATAGGTTTTGTAGTAGTCTTGCCTTGCCGTTGCCTCTCCTCTCTGCTCCTTGCTGCCTATGGCTGTCCCATCTCTCTTAGCGCTGTTGCTGCTGCACTTCTTCTGAAGCTCTTCTCAAACCCGTTGCTGCAGTTCTCCTCTGAACTCCAACTTGTTGCTTCTCTCTCTCTCTCTCTCTCTCTCTCAATTTTTCTGTAATTCTGTGAACCATTACTGTGCGAAAATATGACTTGTGGTATTTGCTTGAGTGAACCTGTAAGGTTTGTACCTTCTGCAAAGTGCTAGCACCTACATATTATCCAACATTTTCTTCTAAATGTCAAGAGGCATGAGCCACAAATTTTCTCAAGAACGACCCTTGGTATATATAAGGCATGCATTCAATTTTAATAATACTCTTTTGGCTCTCATTTATCTGTGCCATAGAGCATCGTATAATATAGAAGAGTCAATCAAACATAGCTCTTTGAATATCAGACAAAATATTGGTTGCCTGGTTTATTTATAAGAAGATTCTTCTATGTATTTAGTTACATGATTTTAATTTGATCGTCTTCTTTCAACTTTTTTTTTGCAAACTATGATATTTCCTTAGGTTCACCTTGACCTTCACTGCCCGTGTAAGAGCTTAAGTAAATTGATGTTGTATCATCAGAATCTGTAGCCCTACACAGTTTTTTTGTCTATACATACACTTCAATTTCTTGCTTGCACTGAAATCCCTCTTTGTCACAGGATGAGTCAGAAACTGAAGAAGATGATCCCTTGGACACAGAAGATGCTTCCTCTGTCCTCATCGCTGCACTACAGTCTTTCGGCCAAGCTCTGGTGAATGACAACGAAGAAAAAGATATCGTGAAAGAGGTAGATGTCTTCTTGCGTCCTACCCTAAATGACAGGGGCTCTCCTATCAGCAAAATAGCTACTCTGGAGGCGCAGATGACGATAGCAAGAGACCGTATCTTGAGGATAAGTGAATGACTATGAGGTCTACATGTTAAGTATAGAAACCTGACGAGGACAAGTGTGCGCTTTGCTGCCACTTCTTTGCCAGCCGGAGTGGCCTGTTTTCAGTGACGATCATGGATCATGGTGTACATGCGTGTATATGTTGTGTTCTGATAGAATGTACTACAAGATTTTCTTGGAATGGTTTGGTACTTCTGTTTTATTATGCTATGAAGAGTGTATGTGTATGTTGGTCCCATACTCTGTTTGTACGTCTGGTTGGCAGGAGATTGGGCGAGGTTTTGTATCTTCTCAGGGGTTGCTATCTTGCCGTGCATACTCAGCTTCTTTGGGTCCAAGGTATTTTCTTTCTTTCTTTCTTTGTTTCATGAAGAGGTTAAGTTGGAGGAGAGGACCCGGATCCCGGACGGCGCGCTGCTCTGGCCCCACTCCACTCACCATGCTGGCTACCCAGCTCGGCCCTGTGCAGGTATTCACCCACCTTTCCACTGCCCCTGTAAGGACCTCCTTGATCTTGTACCTATCCAAATCCGAATCCTAGCAAATACACTTCAGAGCAAGGTACTGTCGTAGACCTCCTTCCAATCCGTGATGCCCCCTAACCAATACATGTGTAGGCATGGCATTGTCCATTGCTAATTTAATAATGTACACGTTAGAGCATGATATCAGAAATAGTACATGCATGTCGCACAGAGATGTTATTTGGCATCCATGAATTCTAATTTAAGTTTAAAGTTAGGCATATCTAATCTCACACACCACATAATTTCCTTACTGTTCACTACATATTTTTATCTCCAGTTTGGATAGAGTCTAAGCCATCAGTCTTTAGTCTGATTTATCTTCAAAAGTTTGCTAGAGGCTATAGATGACCTTCTGTGTTTTCTTCAATAGTTTTTTGGAATGCAACAGTATGAACTGGTTTCCCCATCAGGGCTGTATTTTCTTTTCTTTGATAGATTATATAGTCATGTACTTCCGTTTCATGTTTCCATGTTTGCCATTATATGTGCCTTTCTTGCTGAGCTTTATTCAGATGAACTTTTGTTGTTGTGTGATGTGGCTACATGGGCATGAACGGGCATTTTGATATTGCCTGGTTTGAGATGTCCTTTTATTCTTTGACTCAGGCACTCAGCTACGTGTGGTCAGTGATCACAATCGACAGAATCTCTGTTGAAAACTATCCATAATTACTAGCAGCATTCCATAATTTGTATCGGGCTGTCTTGGTGTCGCAACCTAGGAAGTACAAACAGGGTCGGTTGTCACCATAGATAAAAACATTGTCGAGTCTTAATTTTTGCAGGTTGCCTTATTCCTGTTTTTTTAGAGGAAAGATAGCAATTTCGTTCATTACAGTCCTGTTGCATGGACACTTCTAGACCGCGGTGCGTCGAGATCATAATTGCTACACTCAAAGGTTACATTGACCTTATTGCTGACATTTGTAAAAATTATATTAAAAATGTTGCATAATAGCACGTGGAGCAATTTATACTTAATATTTTGCCCGGTGCAACGCACGGGCATTTGTACTAGTGTGGGAAAAAAAGGATAGTAGCATTGCCCCTTTTTATTTTTATAATTTTTTTGGCCTTTCTCTTTTTGTTATTTTTTGGGACAATGCTCTATTAATGATGATCATCACACTTCTATTTATTTACAACTCAATGATTACAACTCGATACTAGAACAAGATATGACTCTATATGAATGCATCCACGGTGTACCAGGATGTGCAATGACTCATGAGTGACATGTATGAAAGAATTATGAGCGGTGGCTTTGCCACAAATACGATGTCAACTACATGATCATGCTAGGCAATATGACAATGATGATGTGTGTCATAATAAACGGAATGGTGGAAAGTTGCATGGAAATATATCTCGGAATGGCTATGGAAATGTCATAATAGGAAGGTATGGTGTCTGTTTTGAGGAAGATATAAGGAGGTTTATGTGTGATAGAGCGTATCGTATCACGGGGTTTGGATGCACCGGCGAAGTTTGCACCAACTCTCAAGGTGAGAAAGGGCAATGCACGGTACCGAAGAGGCTAGCAATGATGGAAGGGTGAGAGTGCGTATAATTCATGGACTCAACATTAGTCATAAAGAACTCACATACTTATTGCAAAAATCTACAAGTCATCAAAAACCAAGTATTACGCGCATGCTCCTAGGGGGATAGATTGGTAGGAAAAGACCACGCTCGTCCCCGACCGCCACTCATAAGGAAGATAATCAAATAACACCTCATGTTTCAAATTTTTTACACAACGTTTACCATACGTGCATGCTACGGGACTTGCAAACTTCAACATAAGTATTTCTCAAATTCACAACTACTCAACTAGCATAACTTTAATATCACTATCTCCATATCTCAAAACAATCATCAAGTATCAAACTTCAATGCACTTATATGAAAGTTTTTTATAATATCAAAAGAAAATTACCATGTTGTTCTAAAGGACTCTCAGAATAATATAAGTGAAGCATGCGAGATCAATTATTTCTATAAAATGAAACCACCACCGTGCTCTAAAAGATATAAGTGAAGCACATAGATTATTCTAATAAATTCCGATTCATGCGTGTCTCTCTCAAAAGGTGTGTACATCAAGGATGATTGTGGTAAACTAAAAAGCAAATACTCAAATCATACAAGACGCTCCAAGCAAAACACATATCATGTGATGAACAAAAATATAGCTCCAAGTAAAGTTACCGATAGACGAAGACAAAAGAGGCGATGCCTTCCGGGGCATCCCCAAGCTTAGGCTTTTTGGTGTCCTTGTATTTTACCTTGGGGTACCTTGCGCATCCCCAATCTTAGGCTCTTACCACTCCTTGTTCCATAATCCATCAAATCTTTACCCAAAACTTGAAAACTTCACAACACAAAACTTAACAGAAAATCTCGTGAGCTCCGTTAGCGAAAGAAAACAAAACACCACTTCAAGGTACTGTAATGAAATCATTCTTTATTTATATTGGTGTTAAACCTACTATATTCCAACATCTCTATGGTTTATAAACTCCATTATTGGCCATAGATTCGTCAAAATAAGCAAACAACACACGAAAAACAGAATCTGTCAAAAACAGAATAGTCTGTAGTAATCTGTAACTAACGCAAACTTCTGGAACCCCAAAAATTCTAAAATAAATTTATGCACGTGAGGAATTTATATATTAATCATATTCAAAAAGAATTAACTAAATATCACTCTCCAATAAAAATGGCAGCAATTCTCGTGAGTGCTAAAGTTTCTATTTTTTACAGCAAGATCGCAAAGACTTTCCCCAAGTCTTCCCAAAGGTTCTACTTGGTACAAACACTAATTAAACACAAAAAACACAAACAAAACAGAGGATAGATAAATTATTTATTGAAATAACAGCAAGGAGAAAATATTGGGTTGTCTCCCAACAAGCGCTTTTTTAAAGCCTTTTAGCTAGGCATTGATAATTTCAATAATGCTCACATGATAGACAATAATTGAAGCACAAAGAGAGCATCATGAAACACGTGACAAACACATCTAAGTCTAACTTACTTCCTATGCATAGGCATCTTATAGGCAAAGAAATTATCATAGGAGGCAAAAACTAGCATATGCAAGGAAGAGGAAAGAAACAATAGCAATCTCAACATAACGAGAGGTAATTTAGCAACATGAAAATCTCTACAACCATATTTCCCTCTCTCATAATAATTAAATGTGGATCATAATCAAATTCAACAATATAGCTATCATATAAAATATTCTCAACATGATCCACATGCGTGCAAAGTTGACACTCTTCCAAAATAGTGGGATTAACATTAACTAAAGTCATGACCTCTCCAAACCCACTTTTATCAAAAACTTCATAAGATTTAATATTATCCAAATATATGGGATTTAAAGTTGTCACTCTTCCAAACCCACTTTCAATATTATTGCAAACATTATAATCAATCTCATATTCATCATGGGGCTTAAATAAATTTTCAAGATCATAAGAAGAATCATCCCAATCATGATCATTGCAACAAGTAGTAGACATAGCAAAACTAGCATCCCCAAGCTTAGGGTTTTGCATATTATAAGCACAATTGACATTAATAGAATTTATACTATCATCATTGCAATCATGCTTTCTATTCAAAGATCCATCGTGAATCAGTCCATAAAGTACTTCATCACAATTTTCAGATTCACGAATTTCAAGCAAAACTTCATAAAGATAATCTAGTGCACAAAAGTCACTAGCAGTTGGTTCATCATAATTGGATCTCTAAAAAAGATTAGCAAGCGGATGAGGATTCATAGATCTTAGGTTCTCTGTTTAGCAATAAATAAACAACTATTCCAACCAAATGAGCAAACGAGCCAAGTAAGACATCAAAGCAAACAAAAAAGAGGCGAACGGAAAATAGGGCGAATAAAACGGTAAGGGTGAAGTGGGGGAGAGGAAAACGAGAGGCAAATAGAAAATAATGTAATGCGAGGGATAAGAGTTGTGATGGATACTTGGTATGTCTTGACTTGGCATAGATCTCCCCGGCAACGGCGCCAGAAATCCTTCTTGCTACCTCATGAGCATGCGTTGGTTTTACCTTGAAGAGGAAAGGGTGATGCAGCAAAGCAGCGTAAGTATTTCCCTCAGTTTTTGAGAACCAAGGTATCAATCCAATAGGAGACCACGCGCGAGTCACCTCGTACCTACACAAACAAATAAGAACCTCGCAACCAATGCGATAAACAGGTTGTCAATCCCTTCACGGCCACTTGCAAGAGTGAGATCTGATAGAGATAATAATAATAAGATAAATATTTTTGGTATTTTTATGATATAGATTTATAGTAAAGATTGCAAAATAAATGGTGCTAGAAATAGCTAGTTGACGGAAGATTAATATGATGGAAGAATAGACCCGGGGGCCATAGGTTTCACTAGTGGCTTCTCTCAAGATAGCATAAGTATTACGGTGGGTGAACAAATTACTGTCGAGCAATTGATAGAATTGAGCACAGTTATGAGAATATCTAGGTATGATCATGTATATAGGCATCACGTCCGTGACAAGTAGACCGACTCCTGCCTGCATCTACTACTATTACTCCACACATCGACCGCTATCCAGCATGCATCTAGAGTATTAAGTTCATAAGAACGGAGTAACGCTTTAAGCAAGATTACATGATGTAGAGGGATAAACTCATGCAATATGATATAAACCCCGTCTTTTTATCCTCAATGGCAACAATACAATACGTGTCGTTTCCCCTACTGTCACTGGGATGGAGCACCCCAGGATTGAACCCAAAGCTAAGCACTTATCCCATTGCAAGAAATATCAATCTAGTAGGCCAAACCAAACTGAAAATTCAAAGAGACTTGCAAAGATAACCAATCATACATAAAAGAATTTAGAGAATATTCAAATATTGTTCATAGGTAATCTTGACCATAAACCCGCAATTCATCGGATCTCGACAAACACACCGCAAAAGAAGATTACATCGAATAGATCTCCAAGAGAATCGAGGAGAACTTTGTATTGAGATCCAAAGGGAGAGAATAAGCCATCTAGCTAATAACTATGGACCCGAAGGTCTGAGGTAAACTACTCACACATTATTGGAGGGGCTATGGTTTTGATGTAGAAGCCCTCTGTGATCAATGCCCCCTCCGGCGGAGCTCCGGAAATGGCCCCAAGATGGGATCTCTTGGGTACAGAAGGTTGCAGCGGTGGAAATAGGGTTTTGTGGTGCTCCCTGATGTTTTCAGGGTACGTAGGTATATATAGGAGGAAGAAGTAGGTCAGTGGAGCCAAGAGGGGCCCACGAGGGTGGAGGGCTCTCCCAGGGGCGTAGGCGTGCCCCCCCTACCTCATGGCTTCCTCGGTGGTTGCTTGACGTACACTCCAAGTTCTCTGGATCACGTTTGTTCCAAAAATCACGCTCCCGAAGGTTTCATTCCGTTTGGACTCCATTTGATATTCTTTTTCTGCGAAACCTTGAAATAGGCAAAAAACAGTAATTTGGGATGGGCCTCCGGTTAATAGGTTAGTCCCCAAAATTATATAGAAGTGTATAAATAAGCCCATTAAACATCCAAAATAGAATATTGCTAGAAATATGCCCTAGAGGCAATAGTAAATTGGTTATTATTATATTTCCTTGTTCATGATAATCGTTTATTGTCCATGCTAGAATTGTATTGATAGGAAACTCAGATACATGTGTGGATACATAGACAACACCATGTCCCTAGTAAGCCTCTAGTTGACTAGCTCGTTGATCAATAGATGGTTATGGTTTCCTGACCATGGACATTGGATGTCGTTGATAACGGGATCACATCATTAGGAGAATGATGTGATGAACAAGACCCATCCTAAGCCTAGCACAAAGATCGTGTAGTTCGTATGCTAAAGCTTTTCTAATGTCAAGTGTCATTTCCTTAGACCATGAGATTGTGCAACTCCCGGATACCGTAGGAGTGCTTTGGGTGTGCCAAACGTCACAACGTAACTGGGTGGCTATAAAGGTACACTACAGGTATCTCCGAAAGTGTCTGTTGGGTTGGCACGAATCGAGACTGGGATTTGTCACTCCGTGTAACGGAGAGGTATCTCTGGGCCCACTCGGTAGGAAATCATCATAATGTGCACAATGTGACCAAGGAGTTGATCACGGGATGATGTGTTACAGAACGAGTAAAGAGACTTGCCGGTAACGAGATTGAACAAGGTATCGGGATACCGACGATCAAATCTCGGGCAAGTATCGTACCGCTAGACAAAGGGAATTGAATACGGGATTGATTGAATCCTCGACATCGTGGTTCATCCGATGAGATCATCGTGGAACATGTGGGAGCCAACATGGGTATCCAGATCCCGCTGTTGGTTATTGGCCGGAGAGGTGTCTCGGTCATGTCTGCATGGTTCCTGAACCCGTAGGGTCTACACATTTAAGGTTCGATGACGCTAGGGTTATAGGGAATAGATATACGTGGTTACCGAATGTTGTTCGGAGTCCCGGATGAGATCCCGGACATCACGAGGAGTTCTGGAATGGTCCGGAGGTAAAGATTTATATATGGGAAGTCCTGTTTTGGTCACCGAAAAAGTTTCAGGTGCTATCGGTAACGTACCGGGACCACCGGGAGGGTCCCGGGGGTCCACCAGGTGGGGCTACCTGCCCCAGAGGGCTGCGTGGGCCAAGTGTGAGAGGGGACCAGCCCCAGGTGGGCTGGTGCGCCCCCCCCACCAGGGCCCAAGGCGAAGAGAGAAGGAAAAAAGGGGAAACCCTAGGCTCAGATGGGCCTAAGGCCCACCTAGTGGTGCGCCCCCCCTCTCTCCCCCCTTGGTCGCCCCCCTAGATGGGATCTAGGGCTGGCCGCCACCCCTAGGGGTGGAAACCTAGGTGGGGGCGCAGCCCCTCCCTTTCCCCTATATATAGTGGGGTTTTGGGCTGCCATACACATGAGAACATCTCCTTCTTGGCGCAGCCCTACCCCTCTCCCTCCTCGTCTCTTGCGGTGCTTGGCGAAGCCCTACTGGAGTACCACGCTCCTCCACCACCACCACGCCGTCGTGCTGCTGGACGGAGTCTTCCCCAACCTCTCCCTCTCTCCTTGCTGGATCAAGGCATGGGAGACGTCACCGGGCTGCATGTGTGTTGAACGCGGAGGTGCCGTCCGTTCGGCACTAGGATCATCGGTGATTTGGATCACGACGAGTACGACTCCATCAACCCCGTTCACTTGAACGCTTCCGCTTAGCGATCTACAAGGGTATGTAGATGCACTCTCCTTCCCCTCGTTGCTAGATTACTCCATAGATTGATCTTGGTGATGCGTAGAAAATTTTGAATTTCTGCTACGATCCCCTACAAATATATCATAGCATGGAGCAATCAAAAATTATAGATACGTTGGAGACGTATCAACCTCCTCTAGGGCGGCCTTGCTAGGCTAGCTCCCAAGGAGCGGAGATATCTATGCAAGGGGCACCTCGCGAGGTCCGCGTGACATGAGCCATGACGACCTAAGCCAGGCGGGCGCCGGTGGGCGTAGAGTGCCAGTTTCCTCTTTGGTGCTAAGGAAGCAGGCACATGCGAGGAGTCCCGAGGCATTAGGCAAAGGTTTCCCTATCGGTGTAACAAGACCAAGACCAGCAGGACGGCAGGACAGAGGTCACCGCGGAGCCCACGGCGGCGTCACCACCGGAGCCTTTGGCAGGCAAAGGCCACCTTTTGTCAGGATAACTTGTACTAGTTTTATCCCTTCGAAATCGGCCATTGTGGGATCCCTTCCCGCCTAAACATTTGGGAAGAGGACCAGGGCCTCTATAAATAGGGCTAGCCACCACCATAGCAAAGGACGGATCATTCGAACCATCCTCAAGCACACCAGCTCATCGAGCTCAAGAACACCTCTCCTCAGGTGGTCGTTCATCCACTGTACTAGTTCATCCTTAGCCCACGAGGCAATCCACCACACCACACTGGAGTAGGGTATTACACCACAACGGTGGCCCGAACTAGTATAAACACTCATGTCTCTTGTTCCTTGGGTTTGGCGAGCTAGGCCTTGAGATCGTTGCGAGAGCGAGCTAGGGAGAGATCTCCGTGCGCACCCCAGTGTTCGAACCTCAACGGTTTGTCGGAACCCACAATCCGACATTTGGCGCGCCAGGTAGGGGTGCGCCGGAGCTTCGCCTCTCCGCTTGCTTCATCCTGCTCCCATGGCAGGTGTTGCTCCTCCAATTAGGCCGGCGGGCTCCTGCGGATGTACCGCGGGCATCTGGGCCTTCACGCTCGATCTACGACAGGTGCGATGGCCGTGTAAGTTCAAGCCAGAGATGCCGCCCCGCTACGTCAGTGCGGCAGATCCAGTGGCCTTCCTGCAGGCGTACGAGGAGGCCGTTCTCGAAGCCGGAGGCGACGGCCAGGTCATGGCCAACTAGTTCCCCCTGGCCCTGGCCAGCGTGCCACGCGCCTGGCTGCTTAGTCTGCCAGGATCCTCGGTAGCTCCTGGGAGGAGCTGCACGGTCTCTTCGTCGCGCGCTTGGCGGCACAAGCGCCCCCCCCTCCGTAGCAGCCCTCCTTGGTGGTTTGCAGGCACCACCCACAGGTCGCCACGTCAAGCAGTTCATCCGCCAGGTGGGCACTGCCCGCGTGCAGCAGGGGGCTCCCCTAGGTTGGGCGGCTCCCCAGGCCGACCTCACCTTCAGCTCGTAGGATCACCCAGCCATCACCACGGGCTCGGGCGCGCTCCCAATGCTCTGCACACCCACCATCTGCAACGTGGTTGTGACTAAGACCCTCATCGATGGCGGAGTCGGCCTCAACATTCTCTCCGTGGAAGCTTTCGAGTTGCTTCACGTACCATACAGCCGGCTCCGCCCCACCAAGCCTTTCTCTGGAGTCGGCGCCGGCTCCACCAGCCCCCTGGGGCAAATACGCCTCCCAGTCACCTTTGGTACCTGCGACAACTACCGCACTGAGCTGATCGACTTCGATATCGCTCACATCGGCCTCCTGTACAATGTCATCCTTGGGTACCCTGCCCTGGCTCAGTTCATTGCAGTGACCCATCCAGCCTACAACCTCATGAAGATGCCAGGGAGAAGCGGTGTCCTCGTTGTAGCTGGGGACACCAAGGAAGCCCTGACGGCTCTCAAGCTCGCCTTCAAGGCCGTCGCAGCAGCATGCCCAGCCGACAAAGCCGCCCCGGGGGCTAAGGGGGCTGTGCCAGCAAAAAATATGCAGATGTTCACTCAAGATCGGGCTGAAACCAAGCAAGTGCCAGTCGAGGAGGATGGGGCCTCTGGAGCCACTTTCACCATAGACTCCAACCTCGATCTCGACCAAGAAGAGGCACTAGTGAGGTTCCTGCCTGCAAACAAGGAGGTATTCGCCTAGGAGCCCAAGCAGCTGGTGGGGGTTTGTAACGCCCACGATGCGGCTATAGCTCCCACGTGTCGAGGCACGACTTAGAGGCATAACCACATAGTGGTTTTTTCGCAAGAAGGGTCATCCTCACAAACATCCCATGTAATGAATGAGAAAGGGATAAATAGAGTTGGCTTACACTAGCCACGTCACGCAATACATAAGTAATTCATACATCATCCAAAATACACACATAGACTGACTACGGTCAAATCCAAATGAAAAGGAAGATAAACCCCAAATGCTAGATCCCCGATCATCCCAACTGGGCTCCACTACTGATCATGAGGAAACGAAACATAGTAATGACCAAGGTCCTCGTCGAACTCCCACTTGAGTTCGGTAGCATCACCTGCACTGGCATCATCGGCACCTGCAACTGTTTTCGAAGTATTCGTGAGTCACGAGGACTCAGCAATCTCACACCCGCGATATCAAGACTATTTAAGCTTATGATTAGGATAAGGTAATGAGGTGGAGTTGCATCAAGCACTAAGAAAATATGGTGGCTAACATACGCAAATAAGAGTAAGATGAGAAGCTACGCAACGATCGTGAAGCTAGAAGTGATCCTGAAACTACTTACGTTCAAACATAACACAAACCGTGTTCACTTCCCGGACTCCTTCGAAAAGAGACCATCATGGCTACACACGTGGTTGGTTAATTTTAATTAAGCCAAGTGTCAAGTTCTCTACAACCGGATATTAACAAATTCCCATCTGCCACATAACCGCGGGCATGGCTCTTGAAAGTTTATACCCTGCAGGGGTTTCCCAACTTAGCCCATTACAAGCTCTCATGATCAACGAAGGATATTCCTTCTCCCAGAAAGACCCGATCAGTCTCGGAATCCCGGTTACAAGACATTTCGACA
>NW_024113032.1:0-35785 GCF_003073215.2 Triticum urartu | reverse complement strand
GAAATTGATGCATACGGGATTGAAGGGGGACCAATATATCTTAACGCTATGGTTGGGTTTTACCTTAATGAACGTTAGTAGTTGCGAATGCTTGCTAATAGTTCCAATCATAAGTGCATAGAATTCCAAGTTATGAATGACATGCTAGCAGTGGCCTCTCCCACATAATACTTGTTATCGGTCTAGTAAAGTAGTCAATTGCTTAGGGACAATTTCGCAACTCCTACCATCACTTTTCCACACTCGCTATATTTACTTTATTGCTTCTTTACTTACAACATCCCTTAGCTTTTATTTATTTGCTCTTTATTATCTTACAAACCTATCCAAAAACACCTACAAAAGTACTTCCAGTTTCATACTTGTTCTAGGTAAAGCGAACGTTAAGCATGCGTAGAGTTGTATCGGTGGTCGATAGAACTTGAGGGAATATTTGTTCTACCTTTAGCTCCTCGTTGGGTTCGACACTCTTACTTATCGAAAACTATTGCGATCCCCTATACTTGTGGATTATCACCGGCAGGCGTTGCTGACGTCGGAGCAGCGCGCCGACCCACACTTCGCCGCCGACTCGCCCAACTGGGCTCGATGGTTCGCCTTCGAGCACGAGGAGGCGAGGTGACGCGGCGTCCGCGGCGTCGACCATAGCCTGCCGCCGCCCGCGCTCGTCGTTCGCGACGAGGACCAGGAGGCCGAGGCCGCCTACTAGGCGGCCATCAAGGAGAGGGAGGAGGAGGAGCGATGGAGGGAGGCGGACGAGGCGGCTTTCGAGGCTGCCATGGCGGAGGCCATGGCCCTCTCCGCGGTGGGCGACTGCGTCGTGCCGCCGGTGGCCCCGCCGTCCCCGCCCAAAGCCGAGCCGGAGGAGCCGGCCTACCGCGAGCGCTACTCCTGGACCGCAGTAGTGCGCGAGTGGGTCAGCGCTCCGCTGATCTGGCTCGGGGCGACGGAGAAGCAGGAGGCGGCCTACCTCGACCATTGACACCGCGTTCGGCTGGCCGAGGAGCGCCGGGAGGGCGAGCGTCTGCAGATGCTCGAGCGCGAGGCCGACGAGGAGGCGCGTCAGGCCCAGGCAGCGACGGCAAAGCCCGACATCGCCGCCGTCTGGAACACGGCGTTCCCCTGGGACGGCCCTGCGCCGACGTTGATCGACCTCACCGGTCTCGACGCAGACGCCGCCACCGACGAGAACGCCTAGGGCAGCACGTCGTCTTGTTTTTAGTGTTTTTATTAATGTAATATGGACTTTCGCCGGCCTTCGTGACCGGCTTTTATATTTAATTAAATGCATATATTTATTTTCAAACTGCTCGCAATATTTTTTTTGGCGCGCCGACGAAATGGGTCGGGCCAGCGTTGGGCGCTCACGCCGACCCAAACACAACGTCGGACGTTTGTGTTGCCGACCCAAGCGGACAAAAAACGAACAAAAACACCGTCCGTTTGGGTCGGCCCATCGAAGTTGCTCTTAAACGCTTCCTGTAAAAAAAGGTAACCAGACCAAACTTTTCGGTGCGAACGGGGGAAGAAACAACCGAAAAGAGGAAAATGCACACATGAGATTGTGACGTCGACCTTCAAATATCCATCGGCACCTTCAGCTGTCCCCATCAGCGCTGGTGATCACTCGAGAAGCATACCGCGCCGTGGCGTGCCATAGTCGTGCAGCACTTGGCATGGTAGTACGCCTGTTGGCATATGGGGCGCAATCTGGTGGCGCCGTTTGAGAGAAAGTTGTATGCATATTTTCTTTTAAAATAATACATAAAGTCCTTGGATCTTCGCCTCTGTCTGAAAAACATTTTAAAAAAGTCCTCACCTTCATCTAAAAAAAAGAAAAAAAGAAAAAAAATCCACAACAGCCTATCAGCGAGTGCCACTTTGCATAACCCGTCATTTAAAAAATACCAAAGGTCCTCATCTCCATCTAAAAAAATACATTTAAAAAATAATCCACACTTTCATCTAAAAAAATAACAAAAGATTTCTCACCGCGGCCAACCAGCTTGCGCCACGTGGAATAGCTGGTTGGCCGTCCTTCATGCGTAGCTTAATGGTTTTAATTTGATGGAGAGAGAGAGCGCGTGGAGTCCACACCACCGTTTCAAACTTGGCTTTGATGAATTGGCAGAAAGAAACTTGTCTCTTGTAGAACCTTCAGCCGGACTTTTCGTCAGAGGGGAACTTTTAGTTGCTCTAGAACTGGCAACAAAAATACAGTAATTCAAGTGTCGAGTATGGATATTTTCCAAGTTTCAAAATTCAATAATTCCTTTTCTTTTGCGGGTTAAATCCATAATTCCCCCAAGGAGTCACGAAATCTGTCCATGCAGAAATCATCTTGTACTATACTAGATTACACGCAGAAATCTGTAATAATAATTGCCCCAAGTTTCTGAAATATTTCCAGATTGCGAACAAACATTAGGAGAAAGAAGAATCTTTGCAGGAGGCAGAGAGGGAAATTTCCAAAGGTGGCCCAGCGGGTGCGCATGTGGGCGCCCTCAATCACGCACACATGCCATGTAGCACCGCACCGCGTCAAACAAATATCCTCTGGCCGACAAGAGAAGGCCACCACCGTCGTCGTCGTCCTTAATTGTTCCTGCGTCTCCCAACTTTTCCTTCCAAACAGCGGTGACCTCCACCACCACCCAAGAGCCGAGCGAGGAGAAGAGAAGAGATCGGCCATGGCTGCGGACGGCGAGAGGTGGGTGGGCCTGGCGGTGGACTTCTCGGAGGGGAGCCGCGCGGCGCTGCAGTGGGCGGCGGACAACCTGCTCCGCTCCGGCGACAACCTGCTCCTCCTGCACGTCCTCAAGGACCCCGACTACGAGCAGGGCGAGACCCTCCTCTGGGAGGCCTCCGGCTCGCGTGCGTACCAACCAAACTCCTTCCTCCTCTTCCTCCCTAGTCCTCCTGTTCTTGCTACTGTACCGCAACCAGTTGTGTACCTGTCAGCCTGCTTGCTGCTCCTGATCTTAGTTCCTTGTCGCGCCCACCAATCCCCCGATCCGTGCTAAGATTCCGATCTGTACGAGCCGCGTCGGCGCAAGGGGTAGCGGTTGCCATGACCCGCACGCGTATGTTCGTGGTCATGTCTGTTGCCTACTTGCTTCTTGTCTTGGAATTAATTGGTCTGCCTTTCGCTGTACCGGAGCATACCACCAGCAATATCCTGCTCTGGTTGTAGAATTTGTTTTGACTGGATTTAGAAGGGGGGCTAGCGAAGACAGAGCATGGCTTGTCCGGGGCGCGGTTGGCAACCGATCCTAGGTGTCGCTTTAACTCTGGAGCAGCGGCGCCGATTTCGGTTTGCCGAACTGACCACTCGATCTAAACTCTGGATCTAACCATTTCTTATTAAGCTCCGGGTCTAACCTGTTTGTTTTGCTAAACATTAACCTGGATGAACAATAGTAATTTGTTGGCGCTTGCAAATTGTAATGACTACACAGGGATCATAGGATTTGCTACACTTCCAATTTAAGCTTCAGAGAACCGTTCTGTCCGCCAATAGGTTTCTTTTTTTTTCTTAATGCACAACAGTTATGTTCCAAAGAATCAAGATACTCTATCCATCATTGCGGCTGACTAGATTATGTTACATTTTTTAATGTACGGCAGCGATAAATATGGACGCATCAATGAAGTAAATTAGTTATTCCTGTTCATATAGCGAATTTAACCATGAATGGCTTGTGTGATATTCCTTGTTCATGCAGTTTACATGTGAAAGATCCTAGTGTGCTCACACCTTGTATCAACGTGTTTTACAACTGTGGCCTACTGCTCAGTGCTCACTGTACTCATTTCTTTCTTCCATTTCAGCTTTGATCCCCCTCTCGGAGTTCTCTCACCCTTCAACTGCAAAGAAATATGGGGTGAAGCCTGATGCTGAAACGCTGGACATGCTCAACACTATAGCTAAGCAGAAGGAGGTGACCACTCCAGACCATAATGTATCATCATACATGATCTCCTCGACACATTTCCTGTAATAAAATTCCGCGTTTTCATTTGTCAACAGGTCTCCGTGGTTTCAAAAGTCCTGTTTGGAGATCCCCGCGAGAAGCTGTGCCAAGCCATCCATGACATGCCCATCAGCTCCCTGGTCATTGGGAGCAGGGGCCTTGGCAAGCTCAAGAGGTTGCGACCACCGGCCAAACGACCTCCAAGCTGTTCTTAAGCCACATTGTGTGTTTGTTTCATCATAATAGAGTGCTGATCTTTTGTATCTCTGAACTGCAGGGTGCTCTTGGGCAGCGTCAGCGATTACGTCGTGAACAATGCCGCCTGCCCTGTCACCGTTGTCAAGCCAGCGAGTAACCATGCCTGATCTCATCATTGCAAATGTCCACATGTGTTTTAGTTTGCCAGAGTCCTATATATCCAGTTGGCCGCAACTTATTGAACCATCCAGTGTTATTTGTAATAATAATTGACAATTAGCCTGTGGATGATTCCCAGGTGTGTGTAATCTGTGCATGTGTCCTGTACATCCTGTACATTTGTGTGCTTATCTTCAGCCTAGCTTTTGCTCCATGAGTCAGTCCGTGCTGCTGTTTGTTGGATACAGTTTGTAGAGTCTGAATAAAATGGATTCTGCTGTCCATTGCAGATGCTAGTAATTTTCTTTCAGCATTAAAAGAACAGTCACATTACGGTTGCATCTGATGCCACAGTGGATCATGATGATAATCCTACCAGCGTTTGTATTTGCTTTAAGCAAAGATCAAATGGGAAGCATGCAAGCAAGTAGAAGGCCACAAACACATGCATCCAGGTTAAAAGTGATATCTTCAAACGCAGGCTCGTCATAATTCACACTACACTGATGAGTTCAAGACATGGAGCTAAATCCCATTGTCATAACACCCTACAGCTTGCATCAACTGCGAAAAGTCACGGCAAACATATGCCATCGCCCATCACAACAGCAAAGTTCATCCACCACCACCAGGATACCAAAATGTACAGCAGGGACCAGGTTTAGCATCTCCGAAGCAGCTCACAGCGGCCCGAGGAAATCACCAGCCAGCGACGCAAGGAGCTGGAACTGGCGGTCTGCCTCCATCCAGCGGAACCCCATGACCTTGAAGCGCACGGCGGTGTCCCTCTCCAGCTTCGAGTGGTCGTTCATGAACAAGGGGTTCTCGCCGCCCATGTACTTGTAGTCGCTCATTGACTTCTCCGACAGGAAGATGCTTTCGATTGGCCCAGATTTGAGGAAGACGCCGTGCTTGAGGATCTTCTCCACGGAGCCGACCAAGATCTCCCCCTTCATAGGCCTCTGAGTGATGCAGGTGAATGTGACCGGGAAAAGAACATCTCCGGTCAGCTCACGAACCTTCCCTTCAGATATTGTCTTCAGCTCATTGACAGCAATGTAGTAGCCATGCTCCTTGGAGGCCTTCCTGTTGGTGACGTCCTCCAGAAGACGCACGATGATGGACTTGCGGAGCAGCAGGCCCTTGGGGCTCAGCTGGTCCGGTGAGATCAGCACGTTCCAAGACATCTCCTCCTGAAGGAAAACCATGGTTGACAACCTGCCAAAAGTCAAATTTATACATGAATAATATCAGCCTTCAGGTGGTGCAACAATCCTTCACTGAATACCATAGAGAAACATGTTTAAGCTATTATAGGCAGGAAAAATTTAAAACGCATTTCTTCTGTTATAGAGAACATACAATTGCAAATATACTGTCATAAGATCAACAGATAAAATAAAGAGGAAATAAATGTCTTTCTACAAGCGACTGGGGCAATGCCGTTTCTACCTATTGTATTAAGACCGTTATGTATCTACTACAACAACGTATTAGGCATGCTACACTAAAGGCTTAAAACTATGGTTTTTCACTTCTATGTTATACTTCTCAGGAATTTATAGCTAGTTGCTATATATTGTACTCAGCAATTGTAGAATAAGTGTGCTTTTGGTCAACTTACATAAATGCATCAAAAGAGTTGTGGTGCAGCATACTTATAAAAAACCCGCACAAATCTCAAAACAAACTACAGTTGATGGAAGTAACCGTGACATTCTTTTCTCATTGCAGAGAGCAGCAACCCATGTCACCGCGGGGCACAACAAAGTAATCAAACAAGTCTATGTGCATTTGACATGCGCAGACATACTGGTTTTGGGCCCTGTAACGACTAACCGTGTATACAGAAGTTTGTTCCTGCTAGTTCATTTCCCTACTCGCAACTCAAAATCAGAGAGGACATTTCTTGCGGCAGTCCGTTAGTGTGCAAAGATTTCAGAAATTTATCAGCATTCAAAGGCTCCAACTATTAGTACCACTAGATTTCTACCATAATTGATGCTAACTTTAACAGGGGACATAACATTAAATTAGGAGCAACAGATAAAATCCTAAAGAGGAAATAAATGTCTTTCTACAAGCGACTGGGGCAATGCCGTTTCTACCTTTTGTATTAAGACCGTCATGTATCTACCGGTTTCACCGCGCAGCACACCAAAGTAATCAAACAACTCTATGTGCATTTGACATGCGCAGACATACCGGTTTTGGGGCCTTTAACGACTAACCGTGTATACAGAAGTTTGTTCCTGCTAGTTCATTTGCCTACTCGCAACTCAAAATCAGAGAAGACTTTTCTTTCGGCAGTCCCTTAGTGTGGAAAGATCTCAGAAATTTATCAGCATTCAAAGGCACCGACTATTAGTACTACTAGATTTCTGCCATGATTCATGCTAACTTTAACAGGGAACATAGCCCAATACAATGACCAAAAGGCGGGCATGGATTTACCATGGCAATCAACATACTGACCATGAATATATTACTCAAAGTGGCCAACATGCCAAGCGTGTCCAGTTTATAACGAAAAAGGATCGAAAACCAAACATAGCAGCCCAGTTCATAAGGGAAACTAGGCCAAAATGCACACAAGCGACAAAGCCTCGTCGACCACACGACAGCTACAACCGCACCAAAACACACACCCTCGGATCCGGAGCCGCCGCTCCGACTTCCACCACTCGTAGGCGAGCCGCACCGTTGCACAAAACTAACGCCATAGCCCATGCTACACGAGACGCCCGCCTGCAGACCACAAATGATGCGCGAAAATCCGAGGCCGCTGCCTAGACGTACCAGCCAGACCGACCCCTCGGGTCGCATCGACCGGGTCAACGAACTCGGTACCTACACAGCACCAGGTCGCCACCCACACAATGCAAAGGCACAGCCCTGCCCCATAGAGTCATGAATGCAAATGCATTGCAATCCGAGGCCGCCGCCTTGGCGCTCATCCACCAAGGAGGTGCAAGGCTTTGTTAGGAGAGCATGAAAGCATTTCGAACAAAATTAAAGAACAAAAGCAGCAGTATATGCAAGAACTAGGTCCGGTGTCGGATAACTAACAAAGGAGATATTACTGAAGGAGGCACCCAGATCATCTTTCCTGAACCTGCAACATTTCAGACCTGAAACGCCATACAATTTCAAGGTGGAGTTTTGGACACTGCGAAAAAGTTTCCTGACCTGGGCACGGCATGAATAGAGATCTCGCATGAATAATACTACGTCTTTAACCCCGTTAATAACCAGGGAATGCATGGATGTCGTCTCCCTCCCTCCCTCCTCTAGAAGCATCGAGTGGGGTTTACTAGGACTTAAGGTATAAACCCCCAAAATTTGGTGGAAAGCGAGTTTTTTTTTCAAGAACAAAATCGAACCTAGAGCGCGACTAGATGGGTCCTCGCAAAAGAAGACTAGGGTTTGGTTGCTCGCATTCAGCAGAGAACGAGAATCGCGCGTTGGTTAGGGGAAAAAGGACAGGAAATCCCCACGATCTCAGATTTTAGGTTAAAGAGCAACTATAGGCGAGGGGAGAAGCGGAGACATGTAGGCAGGGGAGAGGCTGTTACCTGAACGCCGCCCCTCGCCGGACCGGTGGTGCCGCCGGTCGCCGGCTAGGTCGCGCCGCAGGTGGTTGGGCGCTGTTGCGGGTCGCCGCTGTGTCCACGGAGAAAGAAAGGGGGAGAGACGAGAGAGTGGTAGCAGGTAGTGGTATTTACAGCAAAGATGCCATGCCTCATCTTCTCTCCGAAATTACGGCTGCTGCCACCACATTTTTTTTAACAAACCAGAGGCGCCCAAGGCGTCAAATTTCATCAAACTTTGCTCAGGAACAAGTTACAACATGGATAATCACTCCAAGACAGTTCAGCAAGCAAGAAAAGGATATTGGAGCGACTATGACCAAGTTTTTTTTTCTTGCGAGATGACTATGAGCAAGTTCAAGACAACTAAGTGAAAGTGCAACTATTCCTGAATGGTTTTGGTAATTCCTAACAACATATAGTTCATTGAGCTAATGTTATTTTAAAATAAACATTTCAGGAAAACTCAATGATTGGCATGGCATGGATAAGAAAAGTGGACCCCTTAAAATGCTAAGGACAAAGAATTGACTCAAGCTCAAAGCTCAGAACTCTACATCTTTTTCATTTCAAGTGATCCAAGATCACATTAAGTCCATAGGAAAAGCCAATACTATCAAGAGGGGATGAGGTGTTGCCTAATTGCTTGCTTACTCAAAGTACTTAGTGATATGCTTCAAAAGCCCTCAACTACTTTCTCACATTCACACATGTCCCAAACCAAAAGTCAAACTCGGCCCCACCGAAACTTTCTATCCGGCGCCACCGAGTTCAGTTGATATAGCCACTGCCAGAAACCCTAGTCTTTTCGGTCTCACCGATAGGGATCTCGGTCTCACCGAGATGGGATTATAATCTCTCTGTTTCCCTTCGTAACGTTTCGGTCAAACCGAGATGAGCGATCGGTCCTACCGAGATTGCAATGTAAACACTCGGTTTCCCTTTCGTAACGTTTTGATCCAATCGAGATGAGCGAATCGGTCCCACCGAGTTTGCCTGACCAACTCTCTGTTAGTCCATTACCAAAATCGGTCTCACCGAGTTTGTGTAATCGGTCTCACCGAGATTACGTTATGCCCTAACCCTAACAAAATCGGTCCCACCGAGTTGACATGTCGGTCCCACCGAAAATCCTAACATTCACATTTTGAACTAAATCGGTCTGACCGAGTTTCATGATTCGGTCCCACCGAGTTTGGTGATTTGTGTGACACGGTTAGATCTTGTGTGGAGGCTATTTATACCCCTCCACCCACTCTTCATTCGTGGAGAGAGCCATTAGAACATGCCTACACTTCCAATATACATTTTCTGAGAGAGAATCACCTACACTTGTGTTGAGGTCAAGATATTCCATTCCAACGCATAAATCTTGATCTCTAGCCTTCCCCAAGTTGCTTTCCATTCCAATCATCTTTCCACCAAATTCAAATCCTGTGAGAGAGAGTTGAGTGTTGGGGAGACTATCATTTGAAGCACAAGAGCAAGGAGTTCATCATCAACACGCCATTCGTTACCTCTTGGAGTGTGGTGTATCCTAGATTGGTTAGGTGTCACTTGGGAGTCTCCGTCAAGATTGTGGAGTTGAACCAAGGAGTTTGTAAGGGCAAGGAGATCGCCTACTTCGTGAAGATCTACCCGAATGAGGCAAGTCCTTCGTGGATGATGGCCATGCTGGGATAGACAAGGTTGCTTCTTCGTGGACCCTTCGTGGGTGGAGCCCTCCGTGGACTCGCGCAACCGTTACCCTTTGTGGGTTGAAGTCTCCATCAACGTGGATGTACGATAGCACCACCTATCGGAACCACGCCAAAAATCTCCGTGTCTCCAATTGCGTTTGCACACTCCAAACTCCCCCCTTTACCTTCATATGCAATTGTTTTACATTCTGCTGCTATACTCTTAGAATTGCATGTGTAGGTTGATTGCTTGACTTGTGCCAAGTTGCTAAAATCTGCCTAGAACTAAAATTGGGAAAAGACTAGTTTTTTATTTGGTCAAGTAGTCTAATCACCCCCTCTGTAGACATACTTTCGATCCTACACTAAGGCATGCTCTACTTGACTAGTAAGAACCGGGTGAGCACAATTGTAGATCCATAACTAAGATAAATGCTGCAAGTTGCTATCTGATCTCCCATCTAGAATGAGAAGAATTGATGCTCCTGAGAGTTGTTGTTTTAGCTAAAGTAAAGTTATCTGTCAAGAAAGTTGCTCCCCGTAGGTCGAGACGCCTTCCAGCGGCAACATCAAGACAAAGAGCTCCAGCTTCAGCAGAAAATGTAGATAAGACTTAATCCATAGAGGCTTGAATCTCGTCCACCACCTGAAGGAAACTCCAAGACTTGTTGTCGGAGATTGGCCCTTGCCAGAAATACTTGTGTTCTTTCAAGAAGCACCCGAAAAGATCTTTGTACCTGTAATAAGAAGATCACAAGCTAAATTATGCCCCTACATATGCATCACATTAGAGGTAGTATTGTTCATGTTTTGATCCAAATTAGCAAGGACATGCTTGAGGTCCTCCACCAACTCTTAGAAAGAAGATATAGACTTCTCCATGAAGTGCACCTAATAAGGTATAGAGATCTTCCTCTAAAAAATACGACCATTCCTATTTTTCCAAAGGCACCATAAGAAAGTGAAAATATTATGGAAAGAAGCATAATGATAATTCATAGAAAGAATTTTAGTAATGATGCATTGCAAAGTGTCCGGAGGAGCTACAAAATTGTCCACCATAAGGTACCATTGATGTCTGAACCAAACCGCATTAGCAAAAGGATACAGAAAGAAAAGGTGAACTTACCGAAAAGGGGTTTCCTGTGCTTTATATTATAAAGCAACCATCACCGATTAGAATCATCACAAACAACTCACCACACCACACCACCACACAACACACCCAAGGGCGGATACAACAGGTAAAGGAACATCCACGAAGCTGAGCTCGGTGAAAGTAGGCCTCCAAGGCCACACCTTCAAGAAGGAGAAACAACACCGGAGCGTCGCCATGCCGAATCCGAAGGATCATGGTTTCCACCTGGACCAACCGAAGGAGGAGAGTAGCCACGACGACGCCTTCAGGAAGGAGACGATGCCCGCGGATGCCGCCATCATTGGCCCAACCGAAACCAAGCATGGGATCTCTCCTGGCACGCACCCTCCACCTTCAAAACACCTCCACTCGCCAAAGCACCGGCCGCCACGCCACTCGAACAGCCATAGCGACCAGCCCACACCCGTGCCGCGCACCCCGCCCACAAGCAACGCGACTACCACCAAGGTCATCGCCCCAGCATCCAAGAAAAGGTGAACTTCGTCCTCAGGTCGACAACATTTTTTGCTAATATCAAAGAAGTACCTACCAGCTCTCATGCTAGTATGGAGAGCCTTCCTAGAAAGTCGACAAGCAAATGTTTGCACTCTGGGTGCCATGAGTTTCTCCTTCAAGGATAGGTTGCTAATATTCTTTACTTGTGTGGAGACATGTCTCAGCGAGTTGATAGGGTTGAAGGAAATATGCCCTAGAGGCAATAATAAAGTTGTTATTTATATATTTCCTTATATCATGATAAATGTTTATTATTCATGCTAGAATTGTATTAACCGGAAACTTAGTACATGTGTGAATACATAGACAAACAGAGTGTCCCTAGTATGCCTCTACTTGACTAGCTCGTTAATTAAAGATGGTTAAGTTTCCTGACCATAGACATGTGATGCGAACGTCGACAGAAAATCGATGGCGTGAATAAATTTCCCAATCTTTCACAGTACAAACTTAGCAACTCCCAGTCCAATATCCATTCTACACCAAATAACAGACGAAAGAAACACAGGCTTACGATCAAGTAGATGCAAACCGGTGAGAACTACACGTACGTCTTCAGGTAGAAGAAGCACATGGGCGATTCTACTAGAATCGACAGTAAATTAGAGGGCGCGCCGTCTAATCTCCTAGCCAAGAAACAAAAGTCCTAGATGGGATTCTTGATTGAAGCGTGCCGCCGGAACCTGGCGGATTATCCTCTATTTGCAATTAACACCAAAAAAACTAACCCCCCTCGATACACGGCCGGTTGGCCCTATTAATAGTGCACGCAGGCACTAGGTACAAACGACCTGGACTCCTTCTGAATACTAGTTGGACTCGACCTGACCACAACCATTTACTACTACTGATCCAACCCTCTCTCTCCTATCTTATTTCATCACTAATTAACTAATTTTAAAATAGGGCACACTGATCACAAAAGACAAAACAAACTAGTACTACTCCTTTGTGTCCTCACGTAGATGATTTTGCATGCATGGCGTTCTGAATCGTGGCTCCACGTCGTCTGATGCAACAAGCTGAACAGGAACATGTCCAATGAAAATATGTGCTGTTGTTTTCCCGCAGTGTAGAAAGTTGTCTCTCAGTTCAACTCCTTGATTGCTACAATGTACAACAGTAGCTTGTTTCTTTTTCTCATTGCGTCTGGCAGGAACTATATACTTCCCATTATTTCTCTGGTTCACCTTACTAACAATACTTTTAGCGACGACATTTGGGGTCACATCATCCTCTCTCCCTTGAAAAGAAACCGTCCTCGGTTTCAACCTATACCTTGCAGATTTTTTCTCGAAGACCTCAACAGTACACGTTATATTCTTTGCATCTTTGGAAAGAATGGCATAGAACTCTCCCTTATGAATAAAAGTGTACTTGTTTGTTCGTCCATAATGAAGAGCATTAACATCGTGCTGCCACGGATGCCCCAAAATAAGATGACAGACATGTAGTGGCATAATGTCGCATTCCACTTTGTCAACATAGCCATCAACAGAAAAAGGCACCTTCACCCTGTGTGTTACTTTCACTTTGCCTACATCATCTATCCACTTCATATAGTATGGTTTTGGATGCTCCCATGTTGGCAACGAAAGAGACTCCACCACATCCTTACTAATCATGTTACTAGCACTGCCACCATCAATTATCAGTTTGCACACTTCTCCCTTGATGGTACATGCAGTTTAAAAAATACTCCGTCGTTGTCCTGGTTCAAAAATGACCTTGTCATCTCGCTGGACCTTGTGTGCTAGCAAACTCTCCATATCAGGATCATCTTGAGGATAACACAGTATGGTATCACCATGACCTCTTTCGATTCCATCCTCTAACTTAGGTGACTCATCTTCAGATTCTGAAATATATTCCGCATCAACAAGTAGAACCCTTCGTTGATTGGAACATTCATGCTTCATGTGTCCACGTCCTCCACACTTGTGGCAAATAATATTACGGTGATGCGATGACGTCGCATTAGACGAAACATGAGAAACCTCCTTTGACGCAGCCGCCACTTTGCTCTGTTCAATGCTTCCCGACTTATAAGGAGTCGGTTTAGCACTAAACCCACCATCAATAGGAGAAGAACCACGTCGCCCACTATTGTAAGTTGGACGAGTCTCTGAAGCTTGCTTCTCCAATACCCAACGTTCAGCACGCTCCGCTTGATGAAGCAACTCATGAATATCACTATATTGCATTAAATCAACACGGTCACGAATCTTTTCTTCTAATCCCTCAAAGAAACGTACCATGGTCACCTCCGCAGACTCACACACAGCTGTACGGATCATCAAAACTTGCATCTCTTTGTAGTACTCGTCAACTGATTTTGTACCTTGCACTAGACGACGCAATCTACTATGAAGCTGGCGAGTGTAATAAGCAGGCACAAAACGTTCCCTCATGATTCGCTTCATGTCAGCCCATGTCGCTGGTCGCTCATGAGTACGGTTTTTATTATCCCACCATACAAGAGCATACTCTGTAAATTCCATTGATGCAACACGAACCTTCTTCTCTTCAGAGTAGTTGTGACCATCAAAAATCTGATTTACGCGCATCTCCCACTCCAAATATTTCTCCGGGTCAGCACAACGTCCCGAGAATTAAGGTATGGTTATCTTGATTCGACCCAAACCATCATCCTCGTGGGCACCATTGCCGCCATAGTCACGGCGCCGCCCAGCATGGCGGTGAGCCCCAGCATCATGCCGTGGTCGGTGAGGTAAGCCTCCACGGGCATCGGAATCCTCAGAAAAATCACCATCATCGTCGTTGTCGCGGTCACGACGTCGTCGTGGTGAGCGGGACTGTCGGGGAGCCACATCTCCCGCCTGAAGGCGCTGAACTGCTGCGGTGAGCCAATTAAGACTCGCAGTCACCACCTGTAGACTATCAGTGCACTGTCGGTCGCTGGCAATCAAACGCTCGTTCAACCTGTCCTCGACGCCAACAATATTTGCAGACAACTCCTCAACCCTTGTCCCAAGCTTCTTGTTCGTTCCCTTGATCGACATCAGATGGATACGTAAATCATCACTTATATTCAGATCCTCCGGAAGTTCATCGCCCTCCTCATGATCAGATTTCTCATGCGGTGAGTTCACCATCTTTCAAACAATTGAATCAAATAGCCGAGTGAAAAAATTGTACCGTGATCAACCTTGCTCTGAATACCACTTGATGCGAACGTCGAAAGAAAATCGATGGCGTGAATAAATTTCCCAATCTTTCACAGTACAAACTCAGCAACTCCCAGTCCAATATCCAGTCTACACCAAATAACAGACGAAAGAAACACAGGCTTATGATCAAGTAGATGCAAACCGGTGAGAACTACATGTACGTCTTCAGGTAGAAGAAGCACATGGGTGATTCTACTAGAATCGGCAGTAAATTAGAGGGCGCCCCGTCTAATCTCCTAGCCAAGAAACACAAGCCCTAGATGGGATTCTTGATTGAAGCGTGCCGCCGGAACCTGGCGGATTATCCTCTGTTTGCAATTAACACCAAAAAAACTACCCCCCCCCTCGATACACGGCCAGCTGGCCCTATTAATAGTGCATGCAGGCACTAGGTACAAACGACCTGGACTCCTTCCGAATACTTGTTGGACTCGACCTGACCACAACCACGTACTACTACTGATCCAACCCTCTCTCTCCTATCTTATTTCATCACTAATTAACTAATTTTAAAATAGGGCACACTGATCACAAAAGACAAAACAAACTAGTACTACTCCTTTGTGTCCTCACGTAGATGATTTTGCATGCATGGCGTTCTGAATCGTGGCCCCGCGTCGTCTGGTGCAACAAGCTGAACAGGAACATGTCCAATGAAAATATGTGCTGTTGTCTTCCCGCAGTGTAGAAAGTTGTCTCTCAGTTCAACTCCTTGATTGCTGCAATGTACAACAGTAGCTTGTTTCTTTTTCTCATTGCGTCTGGTAGGAACTATATACTTCCCAGTATTTCTCTGGTTCACCTTACTAACAATACTTTTAGCGACGACATTTGGGGTCACATCACATGTGTTGTCATTTGATCAACGGGATCACATCATTAGAGAATGATGGGATTGACAAGACCCATCCGTTAGCTTAGCATAATGATCGTTTAGTTTTATTTCTATTGCTTTCTTCATGACTTATACATATTCCTCTGACTATGAGATTATGCAACTCCCGAATACCGGAGGAACACTTTGTGTGCTATCAAATGTCATAATGTAACTGGATGATTATAAAAATGCTCTACAAGTGTCTCCAATGGTGTTTGTTGAGTTGGCATAGATCGAGATTAGGATTTGTCACTCCGAGTATCGAAGAGGTATCTCTGGGCCCTCTCGGTAATGCACATCACTATAAGCCTTGCAAGCAATGTGACTAATGAGTTAGTTACAAGATGATGCATTACGGAACGAGTAAAGAGACTTGCCGGTAACGAGACTGAACTAGGTATATGATGATACCGACGATCGAATCTCAGACAAGTAACATACCGATGACAAAGGAAATAACGTATGTTGTTATGTGTTTGACCGATAAAGATCTTCGTAGAATATGTAGGAGCCAATATGAGCATCCATGCTCCGCTATTGGTTATTGACCGGAGATGTGTCTCGGTCATGTCTACATAGTTCTCGAACCCGCAGGGTCCGCACGCTTAACGTTTGATGACGATTTGTATTATGAGTTATGTGTTTTTTTGTGACTGAAGTTTGTTCGGAGTCCTGTATGAAATCACGGACACGACGAGGAGTCTCAAAATGATCGAGAGGTAAATATTGATATATTGGACGAAGGTATTCGGACACTGGAAAGGTTTCAGGATGTTTCGGATATTCATCGGGGAATCGAGGGGTTACCAGAACCCCCCGGGGAAGTTATGGTCCTTAATGGGCCATAAGGGAGTAGGAGAGGGCAGCCCGCAGGGTGGCACGCACCCCCCCAAGGGAGTCCGAATTGGACTAGGGGGAGGGAGCGCGGCCCCCTCTTTCCTCTCCCTCTCCTTCACTCTTTCCCCCTCTTGGAATAGGAAAGGGAGTCCAACTAGGTTTGGGAATCCTAGTTGGACTCCCCCTTGGCACGCCCCCTCATGGCAGCCGGCCTCCTCCCTCTCCTCCTTTATATACGGGGGCGGGGGCACCCCAAAGGCACATCAATTGTTCCTTAGCCGTATGCGGTGCCCCCCTCCACAGTTTACCACCTCGGTCATATTGTCATAGTGCTTAGGCGAAGCCCTGCGTGGATCACACCATCAACACCATCACCACGCCGTCGTGCTGACTATACTCTCCCTCGACCCTCTACTGGATCAAGAGCTCGAGGGACGTCATCGTGCTGAACGTGTTTTGAACACGGAGGTGTCGTACGTTTGGCACTTGGATCGGTTGAATTGTGAAGACGTTCGACTACATTAACCGCGTTAACCTAACGCTTTCGCTTTCGGTCTACGAGGGTACGTGGACACACTCTGCCCCTCTTGTTGCTATGCATCTCCTAGATAGATCTTGCGTGATCATAGGATTTTTTTTGAAATTGCATGCTACGTTCCCCAACAAGGGTTAGCCTGGATATCTTGCAAACAAAGCTTGTATGTACTTTTAGAGTTGCACCCATTAGGATTGAGATCCCAGCACATAATGTCATTTATGTCATCCTAGATGACATGAGTGGTAATGATGACATAAGTAGTAGGTTTATAAAAGAGCCGGTAGATAAGAGCCTGATTCCACTATCTATGGTTAGGGATCCAAAGGCCATTTACCTTCACTAGATAGATGAAGTTGGAGTCAAGCATGATAATATGGTCGTAATAATTGCAGTCCAAGCAAGACACGAGGGTGGTGAGAGGGCAGCATCTGAACCCAGGGGCATATGCACCCACTTTTCAAAAAATGTATTTTAAGCATGTTTTAAAATGTCAAAAAATTGAAAAGAAAATATCACGCATACATGTTCGCAAATGTGTGTACGCGGCACAAAGTTTTATGAAAAAAATATCTTTTTGTTTTGCCTCCGCAAAAAAGACAAATTTCAGTGCTTCTAAATAGTCTTCCATGACATAGTTTTTTGTCTTTTTTGCAAAGGCCACAAAAAAGTTATTTTTCCATGAAAATTTATGCACGCACATAGAACATGAAGACGTACCCGTACAATGTTTTCAGATTTTTTTAGAATTTAGAAATGTGTTTTTCAAAATGGGTTCATATGTACCCGGGTTCATCCATGCACTTCTCCGAGGGTGGTCTCCTCTAGAAAGAAATGTTTCCCTAAGTTATTTGGTAACATAACTAGTCTAGTTTAGGCAACATTTTAAGAATAGAGGTCCAAAAACCAGATTTTGGGATTTTAGTTCTTGTTGTCCAAACATATTTAGCTTGGTTCGTGTCATGTCCTAAAATATTTTGGATTCATTAATCCTCCGAGCAGCAGCCAGAATTAGACCTTAGTTCATGCCTTGAATATTTATAATACCTAACTCACCTTCTTTAGTTCCAGGCTCTTAAACAAAAACTCTTTGAGCTATCTCCCTCTCTTATTCCTGTCCACCAAAAAAATGTAATACTAGCTATGAACTTCGCAATAAATAGAGAACAAGATATTGGACATGTAATACATGGGCTAAAGGAAAAGACATATTTAATGAGGTCAAGTATGGCAACATGGGATAGCTTATTGGCTTTATAACAAGAAAGTTTGGCTACAAATCTATCACCATAAAGTTGTAAGCTTCAATTATGTTCTTACTCGGTAAAATGAGAGTCTGCCAGGCTGGCCAAGGTGAGTAAAAGTGTTGCTCATGTGAAATAGGAAATATAGCTTTAATATATGCTCTGGTTTGATTGTTTACCTTTGCACGGAAAAGAATTACATATTTCGTTCAACTGGGAGGTTTGCCAGAAGATGCACAAAATTGGTTAATGATGCAAGCCATTACGTGAGCTTCCTGAACATTAGTTGTACTGCAGATCAACATATCATCAACAAAGAAGAGATAATAAACTAGAGGGCAATTTGGTCCAAGAGAAATTCACTGAAGATTTTACATAGCCATGGCACCATTGAGGCAATAAAAGCTCATTTATAACAAATAAACAAATAAGGAGAAAGTGGGCAAGCTTGCCTAATACCTCTGTTACTTCTGAAACGCTAAAATATTGACCATTAATGGTAACACTGAAAACACGTGTAGAGATGCATGCATAAATAAGATTGATGAAAATACCATGCAACCCTTTACGTGCAAGTGCTGAAATAATGAAATTCCACTCTAAACAATCAAAAGATTTAGCGAAATTGATTTTTAACATAAAGGCATGATGATGTTATCGTTAATTCTTCTACCTTCAGCGAAAGCTTGTTGAGCAGAGTTAATATAGCCTCGAAGATGAGAGTGGATTTTGTTTGCTCTTGGGCTCAATGGAGCCCGAAGTTTTCGAACATTCAAAAATCAACCTTTTAAGTTTTAAAAAATCTACAAATAAATACACAAGTCCTTATAGATATATACTAGGCGTGTGTGTAGTTTCATCATGAAATACGTTTTTATGTGACCTGTAAAAAGATCGTGTGAGTTTATATTGAATAGTACATGTGATAGAAATATGTGATTTTCTCATTTTTGATTAGCTCTGATACGTCCATTTTGCATCATGCTTTTATATCGATATTTATTGCAATATGGACTGTTATTTCACTTTATGTCACAATACTTATGGCTATTCTCTCTTATTTTACAAGGTTTACATAAGGAGGGAGAATGCCAGCAGCTGGAATTCTGGGCTGGAAAAGGAGGAAATATTAGAGACCTATTCTGCGCAACTCCAAAAGTCCTGAAACTCCATGGAACATCTTAAAATAAATAAAGAAAAATCCTCGCCAAAGATGAAGGCCAGGGGGCCCACACCCTTCTCACGAGGGTGGGGGGGGCGCGCCCCCCTACCTCGTGGGCCCCCTGGTGGCTCTCCGACGCCCATCTTCTCCTATATGAGGTCTCTCGATGAGAAAAAAATAAGAGGGAACCTTTCGGGACGAGACTCCGCCGCCACGAGGCGGAACCTTGGCGGAACCAATCTAGAGCTCCGGCAGAGCTGTTCTGCCAGGGATACTTCCCTCCGGGAGGGGGAAATCATCACCAACGCTCCTCTCATCGGGAGAGGACAATCTCCATCAACATCTTCACCAGCACCATCTCATCTCCAAACCCTAGTTCATCTTTGTATCCAATTATTGTCTCAAAGTCCGGGATTGGTGCTAGTATGTTGCTAGTAGTGTTGATTACTCCTTGTAGTTGATGCTAGTTGGTTTATTTGGTGGAAGATCATATGTTCAGATCCTATATGCATATTATTACCCCTCTGGTAGGGAGAAGTCTTGCTATGAGTAGTCATGTGAATTTTTAGTTTGATATTTTGATAAGATGTATGTTGTCTAACCTCTAGTGGTGTTATGTGAACGTCGACTACATAACACTTCACCATTATTTGGGCCTAGAGGAAGGCATTGGGAAGTAATAAGTAGATGATGGGTTGCTAGAGTGACAGAAGCTTAAACCCTAGTTTATGCGTTGCTTCGTAAGGGGCTGATTTGGATCCATATGTTTCATGCTATGGTTAGGTTTACCTTAATACTTTTGTTGTAGTTGCGGATGCTTGCAATAGAGGTTAATCATAAGTGGGATGCTTGTTCAAGTAAGACAGCACCCAAGCACCGGTCCACCCACATATCAAATTATCAAAGTATCGAACGCGAATCATATGAACGTGATGAAAACTAGCTTGACGATATTCCCATGTGTCCTCGGGAGCGCTTTTCCTATTATAAGAGTTTGTTCCGGCTTGTCCTTTGCTACAAAAGGATTGGGCCACTTGCTGCACTTTATTTACTTTTGTTACTTGTTGCTCGTTACAATATCTTATCACAAAACTATCTGTTACCACTTATTTCAGTACTTGCAGAGAATACCTTGCTGAAAACCGCTTATCATTTCCTTCTGCTCCTCGTTGGGTTCGACACTCTTACTTATCGAAAGGACTACGATAGATCCCCTATACTTGTGGGTCATCAAGACTCTTTTCTGGCGCCGTTGCCGGGGAGTGTAGCGCCTTTGGTAGGTGGAATTTGGTAAGGAAAAATTTATATAGTGTTCTGAAATTTACTGTCACTTGTTACTATGGAAAGTAATTCTCTGAGGGGCTTGTTCGGGGTATCTTCACCCCGTCCAGTAGAGCAAAGAGTTGCTCCTCAACCTACTGAACCTATTGAAAATGAAACTCCTTTTGAATTTCCTTCGGGTATGATGGAAAAACTGCTAGCTAACCCTTTTACAGGAGATGGAACAAAGCATCCTGATGAGCACTTAATATATGTGGATGAAGTTTGTGGATTATTTAAGCTTGCAGGTATACCCGATGATGTTGCTAAGAAGAAGGTCTTCCCTTTATCTTTGAAGGGAGACGCATTGATATGGTATAGGCTATGTGATGATATGAGATCATGGGAACTATAAAAGATTGAATTGGAATTTCATCAAAAGTATTACCCTATGCATCTTGTTCATCGTATCGCAATTATATATATAATTTCTGGCCTCGCGAAGGAGAAAGCATCGCTCAAGCTTGGGGGAGGCTTAAATCAATGTTATATTCATGCCCCAATCATGAGCTCTCAGAGAAATAATTATCAAATTTTTATGCTCGGCTTTCTGATAAATAATCGCACCATGCTCGATACTTCTTGTGCTGGCTCTTTTATGATGAAGACTATTGAATTCAAATGGAATTTATTGGATAGAATTAAACGCAACTCTGAAGATTGGGACCTCGACGAAGGTAAGGAGTCAGGTATGACACCTAAGTTTGATTGTGTTAAATCTTTTATGGATACCGATATTTTCCGTAAGTTTAGCACTAAATATGGACTTGACTCTGAGATAGTAGCTTCTTTCTATGAATCTTTTTTACTTATGTTGATCTCCCTAAGGAGAAGTGGTTTAAATATCATCCTCCCATAGAAGTAAAAGTAGTGCACCTATTAAAGTTGAAGAAAAGACTTGTCACTTATAATGATCCTATTGTTCCTACTTCTATGAGAAACCACCTTTCCCTGTTAGAATAAGGATCATGCTAAAGCTTCAACTGTTCGTAAAAGCAATATTAGAACTTATACACCTCCTGAGCAAGTTAAAGTAGAACCTAATATTGCTATTGTTAAAGATCTCTTGTCTGATAATATTGATGGGCATGTTATTCAGTTCGAAGGTGAAACTGCTAGAATTGCTAAACCTTGTGCTAAAGATAAACATAGACCTGTGGTAGGCGTGCCTGTTATTTCTGTTAAAATAGGAGATCATTGTTATCATGGCTTATGTGATATGGGTGCAGTGCTAGTGTTATACCGCATACTTTATACGAAGAAATTAAGAATGAAATTGCACCTGTTGAGTTAGAAGATATTGATGTTACTATTAAACTTGCTAATAGAGATACTATTTCACCAATTGGAATTGTTAGAGATGTTGAAGTCTTGTGTGGGAAAACTAAATATCCTGCTGATTTTCTTGTTCTTACTTCTCCGCAAAGATAGCTTTTGTCCAATTATATTTGGTAGACCCTTCTTAAATACTGTCAATGCTACCATAGACTGCACTAAGAATATTGTTACTGTTGGTTTGGATGATATGGTTCATGAGTTTAATTTCTCTAAATTTAGTAAACAACATCGTGAGGAAGAATTACCTAGTAAGGATGAAATTATTGGTCTTGCTTCTATTGCCGTACCTCCTAGTGATCCTTTAGAACACTATTTGCTAGACCATGAAAATGATATGTTCATGAATGAAAGAAGGGAAATAGATGAAGTATTCTTAAACAGGAACCTATTCTGCATCACAACTTGCCTGTTGAAATTTTAGGGGATCCTCCTCCACCCAAGGGTGATCCCGTGTTTGAGCTTAAACCCTTGCCTGATAATCTTAAATATGCTTATCTTGATGAAAAGAAGATATATCCTGTTATTATTAGTGCTAACCTTTCAGAGATGAAGAAGAAAGATTATTGAAAACTCTGAAGAAGCATCGTGCTGCTATTGGATATACTCTTGATGATCTTAAGGGCATTAGTCCCACTCTATGTCAACATAAAATAAATTTGGAAGCAGATGCCAAACCAGTTCGTGATCCTCAACGACGTCTGAATCCTAAAATGAAACAAGTGGTAAGAAAAGAAATACTAAAGCTTCTGGAGGCAGGTATAATCTATCCCGTCGCTGATAGTGAGTGGGTAAGTCCTGTCCATTGTGTCCCTAAGAATGGAGGTATTACTGTCGTCCCTAATGATAAAGATGAATTGATTCCACAAAGAATTATCACAGGTTATAGGATGGTAATTGATTTCCGCAAATTAAATAAAGCTACTAAGAAAGATCATTACCCCTTACCTTTTATTGATCAAATGCTAGAAAGATTATGCAAACATACACACTATTGCTTTCTAGATGGTTATTCTGGTTTCTCTCAAATACCTGTGTCGGCTAGAGATCAATCAAAGACTACTTTTACATGCCCTTTTGGTACTTTTGCTTATAGACGTATGCCTTTTGGTTTATGTAATGCACCTGCTACCTTTCAAAGATGCATGATGGCTATATTCTCTGACTTTTGTGAAAAGATTTGTGAGGTTTTCATGGACGACTTTTCCGTCTATGGTTCCTCTTTTGATGATTGCTTGAGCAATCTTGATCGAGTTTTGCAGAGATGTGAAGAAACTAATCTTGTCTTGAATTGGGAAAAGTGCCACTTTATGGTTAATGAAGGTATTGTCTTGGGGCACAAAGTTTCTGAAAGAGGTATTGAAGTTGATAAAGCCAAGGTTGATGCTATTGAAAAGATGCCATGTCCCAAGGACATCAAAGGTATAAGAAGTTTCCTTGGTCACCTGGATTTTATAGGAGGTTCATTAAGGACTTCTCAAAAATTTCTCGGCCTCTGACTAATTTATTACAAAAAGATATACCATTTGTCTTTGATGATGATTGTGTAGAAGCATTTGAAATACTTAAGAAAGCATTGATCTCTGCACCTATTGTTCAGCCACCTGATTGGAATTTACCCTTTGAAATTATGTGTGATGCTAGTGATTATGCTGTAGGTGTCTGTTCTAGGGCAAAGAGTTGATAAGAAATTAAATGTTATTCATATGCTAGTAAAACTCTAGACAATGCTCAAAGAAATTATGCTACTACTGAAAAAGAATTCTTAGCAGTTGTATTTGCTTGTGATAAGTTCAGACTTATATTGTTGATTCTAAAGTAACTATTCAAACTGATCATGCTGCTATTAAATATCTTATGGAAAAGAAAGATGCTAAACCTAGACTTATTAGATGGGTTCTCTTGCTACAAGAATTTGATTTGCATATTGTTGATAGAAAGGGAGCTGAGAACCCCGTTGCAGACAACTTGTCTAGGTTAGAAAATATTCTTGATGACCCACTACCTATTAATGATAAGCTTTCCTGATGAACAATTAAATGTTATAAGTACTTCTCGTAGTACTCCATGGTATGCTGATTATGCTAATTATATTGTTGCTAAGTTTATACCACCTAGCTTCACATACCAACAAAAGAAAAAGTTTTTCTATGATTTAGAGACATTACTTTTGGGATGACCCACATCTTTATAAAGAAGGAGTAGATGGTGTTATTAGACGTTGTGTACCTGAGCATGAACAGGAACAGATCCTACGCAAGTGTCATTCCGAGTCTTATGGAGGACACCACGCTGGAGATAGAACTGCACATAAGGTATTGCAATCTGGTTTTTATTGGCCTACTCTCTTCAAGGATGCCCGTAAGTTTGTCTTGTCTTGTGATGAATGTCAAAGAATTGGTAATATTAGTAGACGTCAAGAAATGCCTATGAATTATTCACTTGTTATTGAACCGTTTGATGTTTGGGGCTTTGATTATATGGGACCTTTTCCTGCCTCTAATGGATACACACATATTCTAGTTGCTGTTGATTACGTTACTAAGTGGGTAGAAGCTATTCCAACTAGTAGTGCTGATCATAACACTTCTATTAAAATGCTTAAGGAAGTTATTTTCCGAGGTTTGGAGTCCCTAGATATTTAATGACTGATGGTGGTTCACACTTTATTCATGGTGCTTTCCGTAAAATGCTTGCTAAATATGATGTTAATCATAGAATTGCATCTCCTTATCACCCACAGTCTAGTGGTCAAGTAGAGTTGAGCAATAGAGAGCTCAAATTAATTTTGCAAAAGACTGTTAATAGGTCTAGAAAGAATTGGTCTAAGAAACTTGATGATGCATTATGGGCTTATAGAACTGCATACAAAAATCCTATGGGTATGTCTCCGTATAAAATGGTCTATGGAAAAGCATGTCACTTACCTCTTGAACTAGAACATAAGGCATACTGGGCTATTAAAGAGCTTAACTATGATTTTAAACTTGCCGGTGAAAAGAGGTTATTTGATATTAGCTCACTTGATGAATGGAGAACCCAAGCTTATGAAAATGCCAAGTTGTTTAAAGAAAAAGTTAAAAGATGGCATGACAAAAGGATACCAAAAGCTGAGTTTATGTAGGATTATGTATTGCTATTACAACTCTCGTTTAAGATTTTTTTGCCAGAAAACTTCTCTCTAAATGGGAAGGCCTCCTATGTTATCGAAGAGGTTCTATCGTTCCGGTGCCATAAAATCAACAACTTCGAGGGCACAAATCCGAAAGGTGGTAAACGGTCAAAGAATCAAACATTATATCTCAGGTAATCCCATAAATGTTGAAACCAATATTATTGAAACCGTAACCCCGGAGGAATACATAAGGGACACTTTCCGGAATGTTTCAGACTCTGAAAAGGAATAGGTATGTGGTACGGTAAGTAAACCGACTGCAAAACAATTTTTAAGGCAATATTTCTCCGTTTTGGAATATTTAGAAAAATAGAAAACTAAGTAGCAGTCCGGGAAGGACACGAGGGCCCCACGAGGGTGGTGGGCGCGCCCTACCCCCTGGGCGTGCCCCCCTACCTCGTGAGCACCTCGTGTGCCATCCGAACTCCGTTTTCTTGCACGTTACGTATTTTGGTCGGTAAAAATTCATTCTATATTCTCCCGAAGTTTTTGACTCCCGTATCATGCAAAAATCTCTTGTCTTTGTTTCGAGCTATCCTGTTGCCGATTAAATCAACATATCTTCCCAGGATTTGGAAGGAGAAAGCTATGTGGATGATTACATAGCAAATCCAAAGTTCTATGGAGATGTGGAACATAATGGATGGACCACGGAGGAAGAAGAGGACTATGAACCCAAGGGGAAGGAGGAGACGAGATCAGATGAAGATGAAGCACCATTACCTCAACCTAGGGACATGCACGTGGAGTTCAAAAAGTCAAGTCTCCCTGAAAGGGTAAAGAAACCCAAGTTCGAGTTTATCCCTTATCGTCTCTTGCAGGAAAATAAGCGGGACCTATGCAAAAAGATATTAACCCTAGAGTGGGAAATTGATGATCTGAGGGATCAAAATGCCGTCCTCAAGCGCAAATTAAGGGAGAATACTAAACCATCAACTAAGCCAACATCACCACCACCTTCTTCACCAACCAAGGAGACATAATCACATGGGTATGGGCACTCCCCTTGGCAACTGCCAAGCTTGGGGGAGGTGCCCCGGTACCATATCACAATCACAACTCCTATCTTTACCGTTTTTCTTAGTTCGATCCTATTAGTAGTATCTTGATCTAGTAGAAAAAAATTTATGGCATGATCTAGTTTTTAGTTTTGCTTTATGATCTCTCTATGTAATCGAGTCCGTGAGCTATATATAATAAAGATTAGTGTTGAGTCAAGGGCTTGATTATTTTGCCATGATCTTGGGTAAATAAAAGAAAGAGAAAAAAGAAAAAAAGAAAAAAGTTCATATTGATCTTATTGAGAGTAATGACTTCACATAGAAAGAGTATGATGATTAAAAGTTGTTGGGAGTTGGCAGGCATAGCTTTGGTCATTGTTGCAATTAATAGGAAGTAATAAGTAAAGAGAGGTTTTCACATATAGATATATTATCATTGACATCTTTTATGATTGGGAGCACTCATTAAATTATGACATGCTAAAGAGTTGATGTTGGACAAGGAAGACAACGTAATGAGTTATGTATTTCTTATATCTGAGATAAAGTATGTTGTCATGGATCCTCTAACTTGTTGAGCTTGCCTTTCCCCCTCATGCTAGCCAAATTCTCAGCACCAAGTAGAAATACTACTTGTGCTTCCAAATATCCTTAAACCAGTTTTGCCATGAGAGTACACCATATATACCTATGGATTGAGTAAGATCCTTCAAGTAAGTTGTCATCGGTGAACAAGTATGAAACTGGAAGTACTTTGTAGGTGTTGTTGGATAGGTTTGCAAGATAATAAATATTATGTAAATAAAAAGTAGGGGCTGTTTAGGTAAAGACGCAACTAAGTTAGTTTTAGTAAAGAGATTTTTGTTATGAGAAAGTTATTTGTCCCTAGGCAATCGATAACTAGACCGGTAATCATTATTGCAATTTTATTTGAGGGAGAGGCATAAGCTAACATACTTTCTCTACTTGGATCATATGCACTTATGATTGGAACTCTAGCAAGCATCTTCAACTACTAAAGATCATTAAGGTAAAACCCAACCATAGCATTAAAGTATCAAGTCCTCTTTATCCCATACGCAAACAACCTACTTACTCGGGTCTGTGCTTCTGTCACTCACGCCACCCACCATAAGCAAATCATGAACATATTGCAAACCCTACAGCGGGAATCCCTCACTCTTGCGTGACACGGAGAGCACCATAAGACAGCACCAATAATAAAACATGCAACTCAAACCAATCACGATCATCAATTAATCCATAGGACAAAACGGATCTACTCAAACATCATAGGATAGCCATACATCATTGGGAAATAATATATAGCGTTGAGCACCATGTTTAAGTAGGGATTACAGCAGGTAAAATAGGGGTTACACCGCTGCATAGAGGGGGGAAGAGTTGCTGATGATGGCGGTGAAGTTGTTGGTGAAGATTGCGGTGATGATGATGGCCCCCGGTGGCACTCCGGTGCCACCGGAAGGGAGGGGGAGAGAGCCCCTCCTGCTTCTTCTTCCTTGACCTCCTCCCTAGATGGGAGAAGGGTTTCCCCTCTAGTCCTTGGTCTCCATGGCATGGGAGGGGCGAGAGCCCCTCCGAGATTGGATCTGTCTCTCTGTCTCTCTATGTTTCTGCATTCCCAGATTCTACCCTTTCACCGTTTCTTGCATTCCCAGAGATCCATAACTCCGACTGGGCTGAAATTTTAACATGATCTCTATCCGGATATTAGCTTTCTTGCGGCGAAAGATGGACACCAACTGCCTTACGGTGTGTCCACGAGGGTCAGGGGCGCGCCCAGGGGGTGGGGCGCGCAAGGTTGGAAAAAGCGATAGGCGTAAGCGAGGAGGTTGGCCTTCGCCTAGTGCCTAGGCGGTGCTTAAGCGCCCAAGGCACGACCCAGGCAGTAATATAATTTTTACTATGAGGGTGTATTTGTGGTTAATATATGTGTATTGGTATTAATTTTATGGCATATAAATAAGCTAACTACTAGGTACTACCATTGGAATATGACCCGTTTGGCATATCAGTGCAGTATGGTATGATTTCTTGCTTGGGTAGACAATTTTTTGCTTGCACTGCCTAGACTCACATTTATGCCCTAGGTGAGGCGTTTGACCATCGCCTAGCGCCGAAGTGTGCCTAAGTGCCTCCTAGGCACTACCTTTTCCAACAGAGGGCGCGCCCCCTGCATCGTGCCTCCCTCGGGCACCGTCTCGCGTGGATTTTTCTTCCCAGAAATCATATATATTCCAAAAAAATCTCTGTCAGTTTTTATCCCGTTTGGACTCCGCTTGAAATGGATATTCTGCGAAACAAAAAACATGCAACAAACAGGAACTGGAACTGGGCACTGGATCAATATGTTAGTCCCAAAAATAGTATAAAAAGTTGCCAAAAGTATATGAAAGTTGTAGAATATTGGCATGGAACAATAAAAAATTATAGATACGACGGAGACAGATCATACCTCGCTGCCTTCGTGTCCATGTGCGAGAATTTCTTGGGTTGTATACCACACTGGGGCCTCTTCAAGCACATTTTTACGTGTCATTCTCAGTCGCTCAAGAAGGCCAACCCGAGTGATGAGAGGACCCACGTGATCCAGATGTGTGGGGGTCTTGGGAATGAGAGGTAAAAGCACTTTCCCGGCCATGATCCTTCCTGAGTCAGTCCGAGGGTGGCAGTCAACCTAGTTCTATTGCAAAGACCAGCCGACTCCAGGTCAGTCGACCGGACTCCCCCCCTTCTCCATGGCTCGAGTCGAGAAGCCCTCCACCTTGAAAGTGACCCCGAAGGAGAAAGCGGAGGTGAAGGTGCTGGTCGAGCGGCTGGTCCAACTCGTCCTTGATGGCATGACTGGCATGGATCTGTTGGAGGTCTTCCTTAAGCGACGCATTCAGCCGCTTCAAGCTCGTGACCATTCAATGTGGATGTATTCGGGCATTGAGGATTCCACTCGGATCCACCCAGAAGAGGTCGACAAGGATACGATGGAGAAGTGGCTGAGGGGTATCACTGGCAACAAAGATAACCCCAGGGGGTCTAGAGAGTCCCTCCACTCGACAACTCACGTCAACCAGACAACGTTCAACTCTAAATTGTCGAGTGTTCTCTTGATTTATCATGTAACTACTTGTTGTCAACTGACTAATTTTTTCTTCACTTGTTGTCTTTTAGGCCCTTATTGAGATCTACTTGATGCCCAACGGGGAGCGGGAGTAGGATCCGGAGGGGGAGGCGAGCGGAGGCGAGAGCGGCGAGTGGCACTCTGACGAAGAGGAGGACGAGGAGAGTGATGACCCGAGTGATGAAGAAGAGGTCGACTCACCTCCTCATAGGGAAAAGCGATCCAAGCACACTCACGACCCAGCAAGCATCCATGACAAAGCGACCGTGCCGACTGGGCAGTCGTCAAAGCGCCCTCGGACGTCTTCCCCAGTGCCGACTTAGAAGGCACCGAAGCAACCGAAAGCTGCGCCGTCTCCAGCGCCGACTGAGAAGGCACCGAAACAACCTAAAGCGGCACTATCAAAACCGTAGAAGGCCTTGCCCATGATCAAAGTGGCCATTCCTACTGTTTCCGGTTAATATTCGGACCTGATTTCTTGGTTTAGTACGAACCGAGTTTTGGTCAACCCACCGTGATAGACATGACCGACTGAATCTTGAAATTTGCAGTGCTGCTACCTCCGGGAATTCCAACCATAAGTATGAAGATGAAAAAAATGGAAGATGCAGTCACTTCCAACTCGGGTAGAACTCTCGTAATCATGTCTTCAGTTACTCGGCTGTTTTATCGGTCGATTAAATTATTGCGATTGATTCTTTTTGCAGCTCCTCCCAATGTTATTGAACTTCCAGACGATGACGAGGACGTGCCGCTGAGGCCCAGGAGGAACAAGAAGGCATCTGCTGGCAAGACATCCCAATCGGTGCTGGCGGCAGAGCCAGCGATTCAACAACATGAAGATGTGACTCGGGCTTCTGTTACTTTCACTGATCCAGTATCGAGTGAACGCCCCACATCGTCGACTGTACCAGTGTTTGCTTCAACCTTCCAGCTTCATGCCTCAGAACTTCAAGCTGCTACATCTGCACCATCAGTCCCATTCTTCACCACTCATCACGTTCCAGAAAGCCAGGCAGACGCCACTGTAGAAGCCATTCGCCAAGCTGGCATAATGATGGAGCGAGTGAAGGTGGTGCACAAAAATAGTCAGGCTGCTTATGACGCCAGCGCGGCCCTTCGAGCCAATGTCTAGGCAAGTTGGCTTCCGACTGAACTCTAATCTTGTTGTTTATTCTGTTAGGATATGCTACCCGAAAAACTTCCTCCGTGCAATTTCTTGTTATTCTGCACTTCGCATCTACGCACCCACTAAGTGTTTGACAACTTTGTTGTTTCACTCTTCCACTCGGTCTGGGCGGACTATGTAGAGTGGAATATGGGGCACGCTAAGTGCACCCACTGGGTGTAGTCCCCGAGACCGTAGTCGACTGCTGGCAGTCGGTTGGGGTCTGAGTATGTCTCTCTTATTCTCTCTTCTTTTTTCTTTTTTTCTTTCTTCCACTCGGTCTGGGCGGACCATGTCGAGTGAAATCTGAACCACTGGGTGTAGTCCCTGAGACTACTGTAGAATGTTTGATTCTGCAGTAGTCTTAAAGTTTTATTCACTCGGAAGTAAATGATCTTTGATCTTGTCCATTGACATGTCTTTTTCTAATTGTAGAAATCATGTGCACTTATCTCCAAGTTTGCTGAATTCAAGGAAAAGTAGAGACAACTCAACCTTGACTTGGATCTGGCCCATCAAAACTTGAAAAAGGCTAAAGATGAAGTGGTTGGTATGGAAGGTAACGACCTATCGACTGTTTATTTTGACCATCCTTCAAGTTATCTCTTCGTTCTTTTGTCTGACCCGCGTGTATATCTTGCAGAGAAAATGAGGCAGGCTCTGGCGAAGAAGGACCTCTATCTTGCAACTGCGCAAAAGGAGGCTCAGGAGAAGACTGCACTTGCTGACAAAAAGCTGGCTTCGGTCGGTGCGCTAGAGGAGGAAATCACCAAGCTGAAGGCATCTATTACCGAGTCCAACCGAGAGGCGACTCGTCTGAAGAAAGATAAGGTGACTCTGAATGAGCAGCTAGAAAGCATGTCTCGTAGGAGAAATGACCTGGAAGCTTATCTGAAAGCACTCGCCAAGAAGCTCTTCCTTATGCTCGAAGGTACTTTTCTTTATCCGACTGATTTACTGTTTGCAAGTGACCATGAACCGGTCGACCCATTAACTCCTGGAATCTGCAGAATTCTGCCAAAACATTGAAGAAGAAACTGGACAGATCTAGACAGGCTTGGACCACATCCTTTCTCCTGTCGGCGATGAGGCTGCCATGAACGTGCTCCGACTGGAATCTCGTGTTGCTAGCATTACAAGCTATCTTGCTCTCCTGAAGGTGGCGGTGTCGCGCATTGATACATCACTTTGGCCAAGGGAAACGCTTCAAAATGACCTCGAGTCCCTGATGGACTCAATGAGGTTCCTGGTCGAGTGCAGGAATGGAAGAAGTCTTCTACCCGATGTGGTGCTGACGTGGCTCTGTCGCTGGTTCGGGTCCACTGCAAAAAAGCCCGAGAAGAGAAGCTGGCGGCGATCGAAGTTGCCAACACAAAAAGGCATGACTTCCAATCCTTCATGGAAACCTTCATTACTACGGCCACTCGGATCGCTGATGGAATGGATCTGGACGAGCTCATCGAGCCTGCCCTCCTCCTGCGGAGTAAACAAACTTTATATCTCGCCTTAAATTTGCCTCGGAATGCCGAGTGATTTTGTAACCGTTAAACTCCTTCGAGCCTGATGCCCGAGTACTTTTATCTGTGTTCTGGAACTTTAGGATTTATCTGAACTTGGTTTATCTTCTGAATGTGCTTGTGTTTGCCTTCGAGTGGAACTTGTTCTTCACTTGGAATAGTCTTTGTACTTGAGATGCAGTTCCGAGGAGGATGTCCCAGTCGACCTGCACCTCGCTGTCCTTGCATATTAGGATGGAGCACATGTTGTATTTATGGCGCAGCTCCGAAGAGAAGGTTGTAGTCGACCTGCACCTCATCGTCCTTGCGGATGAGGATGGAGCACACGTTGTATTTGTGGCGTAGCTCTGAAGAGAAGGTTGCAGTCGACTTGCACCTCATCGTCCTTGCGGATGAGGATGGAGCGCTCATTGTATTCATGGCGCAGCTCCGAAGAGAAGGTTGCAGTCGACCTACACCTCGTCGTCTTTGTGGATAGGGATGCGTTTCAAACTTAGGCAAGTACTGGACTGCAGCTAAGCCCCCGAGTGTGAGGATTGCTCACCGCTCGGTAGGATTTTTTAAACTTAGCCGAGTACTGGACTGCAGCTTAAGCCTTCGAGTGAGAGGGTTGCTCACCACTCGATAGGATTTTCAAACTTAGGCGACTACTGGACTGCAGCTAAGCCCCCGAGTGAGAGGGTTGCTCACCACTCGGTAGGATTTTTTAAACTTAGGCGAGTACTGGACCGCACCTAAGCCCCCGAGTGAGAGGATTGCTCACCACTCGGTAGGATTTTTCAAACTTAGGAGACTACTGGACTGCGGCTAAGCCCCCGAGTGAGAGGTTTGCTCACCACTCGGTAGGATTTTTCAAACTTAGGCGAGTACTGGACTGGCAGCTAAGCCCCCGAGTGAGAGGTTTGCTCACCACTCGGTAGGATTTTCAAACTTAGGCGAGTAATGTACTGGAAGCTAAGCCTCCGAGTGAGAGGCTTGCTCACCACTCGGTAGTATTTTTCAAACTTAGGCGAGTACTGGACTGCAGCTAAGCCCCCGAGTGAGAGGGTTGCCCACCACTCAGTAGGATTTTACAAACTTAGGCGAGTACTGGACTATAGCTAAGACCCCGAGTGGGAGGCTTGCTCACCACTCGGTAGGATTTTTCAAACTAAGGCGAATACTGGACTGTAGCTAAGCCCCCGAGTGGGAGGCTTGCTCACCACTCGGTAGGATTTTTTCAACTTAGGCGAGTACTGGACTGCAGCTAAGCCCCCGAGTGGGAGGTTGCTCACACTCGTGGATGATACGTCTCCAACGTTATCTATAATTTTTTATTGTTCCATGCTATTATATTATCAACCTTGGATGTTTTATATGCATTTATATGCTATTCTATATGATTTTTGGGACTAACCTATTAACCTAGAGCCCAGTGCCAGTTTCTGTTTTTCCTTGTTTTAGAGTATCGCAGAAAAGGAAAATCAAACGGAGTCCAATTGACCTGAAACTTCACGGAACTTATTTTTGGACCAGAAGAAGCCCATGGAGTATCGGAGATGGACCAGGAGACTCCCGGGCTGCCCACGAGGGTGGGGGGCACGCCCACCCCCCTGGGCGCGCCCCCTGCCTCGTGGACAGCCCGAAGATCCACCGACGTACTTCTTCCTCCTATATATACCCATATACCCATATATACCTCCAGAAGCCTCTGTAGCCACCAAAAACCAATCTAGACCCGTTCCGGCACCCTGCCGGAGGGGGGAATCCCTCTCCGGTGGCCATCTTCATCATCCCGGTGCTCTCCATGATGAGGAGGGAGTAGTTCTCCCTCGGGGCTGAGGGTATGTACCAGTAGCTATGTGTTTGATCTCTCTCTCTCCCTCTCTCTCTCTCGTGTTCTTGAAGTGGCACGATCTTGATGTATCACGAGCTTTGCTATTATAGTTGGATCTTATGATGTTTCTCCCCCTCTACTCTCTTGTAATGGATTGAATTTTCCCTTTGAAGTTATCTTATCAGATTGAGTCTTTAAGGATTTGAGAACACTTGATGTATGTCTTGCGTGTGCTTATCTATGGTGACAATGGGATATCACGTGATCCACTTGATGTATGTCTTGCGTGTGCTTATCTATGGTGACAATGGGATATCACGTGATCCACTTGATGTATGTTTTGGTGATCAACTTGCGTGTTCCGTGAACTTATGCATAGGGGTTGGCACACATTTTCGTCTTGACTCTCCGGTAGAAACTTTGGGGCACTCTTTGATGTATTTTGTGTTGGTTTGAATAGATGAATCTGAGATTGTGTGATACATATCGTATAATCATACCCACAGATACTTGAGGTGACATTGGAGTATCTAGGTGACATTAGGGTTTTGGTTGATTTGTGTCTTAAGGTGTTATTCTAGTACGAACTCTATGATAGATTGAACGGGAAGAATAGCTTCATGTTATTTTACTACAGACTCTTGAATAGATCGATCAGAAAGGATAACTTTGAGGTGATTTCATACCCTACCATAATCTCTTCGTTTGTTCTCCGCTATTAGTGACTTTGGAGTGACTATTTGTTGTAGGTTGAGGGATAGTTATATGATCCAATTATGTTATTATTGTTGAGAGAACTTCCACTAGTGCAAGTATGAACCCCCAGGCCTTGTTTCAACACATTGCAATACCGTTTGTGCTCACTTTTATCATTAGTTACCTTGTTGTTTTTATATTTTCATATTACAAAAACCTTTATCTACCATCCATATACCACTTGTATCACCATCTCTTTGCCGAACTAGTGCACCTACACAATTTACCATTGTATTGGGTGTGTTGGGGACACAAGAGACTCTTTGTTATTTGGTTGCAGGGTTGCTTGAGAGAGACCATCTTCATCCTACGCCTCCTTCGGATTGATAAACCTTAGGTCATCCACTTGAGGGAAATTTGCCATTGTTCTACAAACCTCTGCACTTGGAGGCCCAACAACGTCTACAAGAAGAAGGTTGTGTAGTAGACATCATAGGATTTTTCAAACTTAGGTGAAACGGATTCACAGCTAAGCCTCCGAGTGAGAGGCTTGCTCAACACTCGGTAGGATTTTTTTAAAACTTAGGCGAAACGGATTCGCATCTAAGGCACCCACTGGGGGACTTAGAACATATAAAAAAGGAACAGTAATCATTTAAGAGACTGTAAAACTGTGTCTTTGATAATCAAACTAAAGGGTATTTCTTACTACATCTCAACGGTCTGAATTCTTAAGTGTAAAAGGGGCGGAGTAGCTCCGCATTCCAAGCGCGTGCCTCGTCTTTCTTGTGCTCAACATTGTATAATTAGTATGCTCCGTTGTGGATCACTCTGGTGATAATGAAGGGGCCTTCCCAAGTAGGGGCGAGGTTGTGTCGTTTCTGCTGATCCACTCGAAGAACCAAGTCTCCTTCTTGAAATGCTCGACCCCTCACATTTCTGGCGTGGAATCGACCTCTCTTTCCTCTTCCTGGAGATCAACTGCGTCTTGCCGAGCCTGTTCTGCTTCATCTTCTGAGAAAAGCTCGACTCTGGGTACATTGTGAAGCAAGTCACTCGGAAGTACAACTTCAGCTCCATAGACCAAGAAGAATGGAGTTCGGCCAGTCGAGCGATTAGGAGTTGTCCTCAAACCCCAAAGCACAGATGGAAGTTCATCGACCCAGGCGCCTGCCACGTGCTTGAGATCACGCATCAGTCGGGGTTTTAGTCCTTTGAGAATCAATCCGTTTTCTCTTTCAGCTTGTCCATTCGACTCGGAATGGGCGACTGAAGCATAATCGACTCGAGTGCCTTGGGAAGCGTAGAAGGCTCTGAACTCATCAGAATCGAAGTTTGACCCATTGTCAGTGATGATGTTGTGCGGAACATCATATCTGAATGTTAACTCTCTGATGAAACTGACCGCAGTACTAGCTTCAAGAATTTTGATAGGTTTGGCTTCAATCCATTTGGTGAACTTGTCGACTACCACGAGTACATGAGTGAAACCGCTCCTACCCATTCTCAGAGGTCCAACCT
>NW_024113031.1:0-13253 GCF_003073215.2 Triticum urartu | reverse complement strand
CTAAGGAAATGATACTTGACATTAGAAAAGCTTTAGCATACGAACTACACGATCTTTGTGCTAGGCTTAGGATTGGGTCTTGTCCATCACATCATTCTCCTAATGATGTGATCCCGTTATCAATGACATCCAATGTCCATGGTTAGGAAACCATAACCATCTATTGATCAACGAGCTAGTTAACTAGAGGCTTACTAGGGACATGGTGTTGTCTATGTATCCACACATGTATCCGAGTTTCCTATCAATACAATTCTAGCATGGATAATAAACGATTATCATGAACAATGAAATATAATATAATAATAACCAATTTATTATTGCCTCTAGGGCATATTTCCAACAGTCTCCCACTTGGACTAGAGTCAATAATCTAGTTCACATCGCCATGTGATTAACACTCACAGGTCACATCGCCATGTGACCAACATCCAAGAGTCTACTAGACTCAATGATCTAGTTCACATCACTATGTGATAAACACTCAAAGAGTTCTGGGTTTGATCATGTTATGCTTGTGAGAGAGGTTGTAGTCAACGGGTCTTGCCATATTCAGATCCCTATGTATTTCGCAAAACTTTATGTCCTATTGTAGATGCTGCTACCACGTTCCACTTGGAGCTATTCCAAATTGTTGCTCCATTATACATATCCGGTATCTCTACTCAGAGCTATCCGGATAGGTGTTAAGCTTGCATCGACATAACTCTTTACGTCGAACTCTTTATCACCTCCATAACCGAGAAACATTTCCTTATTCCTCTAAGGATAATTTTGACCGCTATCTGGTGATCTACTCCTAGGTCACCTTTGTACCCTCTTGCCAGACATGTGGCAAGGCACAAATCAGGTGCGGTACTCAGGATGGCATACCGTATAGAGCCTATGACAAAAGCATAGGGGACGACCTTCGTCCTTACTCTTTCTTCTGCCGTGGTCAAGCTTTGAGTCTTACTCAACTTCACACCTTACAACTCAGGTAAGAACCCCTTCTTTGACTGATCTATTTTGAACTCCTTCAAAAACATGTCAAGGTGTGCGTTCTTTGAAAGTATCATCAGGCGTCTTCATCTATTTTTATAGATCTTGATGCCCAATTTGTAAGCAGTTTTATCCAGGTCTTCCTTTGAAAAACACTCTTCAAACAACCGTTTATGCTTTCCAGAAATTCTACATTATTTCGAATCAACAATATGCCATCCACATATACTTATCAGAAATGTTGTAGTGCTCCCACTCACTTTCTTGTAAATACAAGTTTCTAGCAAACATTGTATAAACCTAAAAGCTTTGATCACTCCATCAAAGCATATATTCTGACTCCGAGATGCTTGCTCTAGTCCATAGAAGGATCACTGGAGCCAGCATACCTTTTAGCATTCTTAGGATCGACAAAACCTTTTATTGTATCACATACAACTTTTTCTTACGAAAACTGGTAAGAAAACTTGTTTTTTGACATCCATCTATCAGATTTCATAATCAAAAAATACAGCTAATGCTAACATGATTCCGACGGACTTAAGCATCGCTACGGGTGAGAAATTCTCATCGTAGTCAACTCCTTGAACTTGTGAAAAACTCTTTGCCACAAGTCGAGCTTCATAGACGGTAACATTACCGTCCACGCCCGTCTTGTTCTTAAAGATCCATTTATCTCAATGGCTCGCCGATCATCGGGCAAGTCCACCAAAGTCCATACTTTGTTCTGATACATGGATCCTATCTCGGATTTCATGGCTTCTAACCATTTGTCGGAATACGGGCCCACCATCGCTTCTCCATAGTTCGTAGGTTCATTGTTGTCTAACAACATGATATCTAAGACATGATTACCGTACCACTCAGGAGTAGTACATATCCTTGTCGACCTACGAGGTTCGATAGCAACTTGATCCGAAGCTTCATGATCACTATCATTAACTTCCTATTCAATAGACATAGGTGCCACAGAAAACATCTTTCTGTGTTGCATCACTCTCTGGTTGAAGTAAAGGTTTGACAACCTCATCAAGTTCTATCTTCCTCCCACTCAATTCTTTCGAGAGAAACTCCTTCTCGAGAAAGGACCCGTTCTTAGCGACAAACAATTTGCCCTCGGATCTGAGATAGAAGGTGTACTCAACTGTCACCTTTTGGGTATCCTATGAAGATGTGTTTGTCCGCTTTTGGGTTCAAGCTTCTCCGGCTGAAGCCTTAAGCATCGCAGCCCCAAACATTAAGAAACGACAAATTTGGTTTCTTGCCAAACCAATGTTCATACGACGTCGTCTCAACGGACTTATATGGTGTCCTATCTAAAGTGAATGCAGCTGTCTCTAACGCATAACCTCAAAATGAAAACGGTAGATCGGTAAGAGACATCATAGATCGCACCATATCTCATAAGGTTCGATTACGACGTCCGGACACACCATTACCCTGTGGTGTTCCAGGTGGCTTCAACTGTGAAACAATTCCACAATGTCTTAAGTGATTGCCAAACTCATAACTCAGAAATTCTCATCGATCAGATCGTAGGAATTTGATCTTCTTGTTATGATGGTTCTTAACTTCACTCTTAAATCGCTTGAACTTTTCAAATGTTTCAGACTTGTGCTTCATTGAGTAAATATACCTATATCTACTCAAATCGTCAGTGAAGATGAGAAAATAGCGATATCCACCGCTAGCTTCAATTCTCATTGGATCACACACATCAGCATGTATGATTTCCAACAAGTCACTTGCCCGTTTCATTGTACCTGAAAACGGGGTCTTAGTCATCCTGCCCATGAGGCATGGCTCGCATGTGTCAAGCGATTCAAAATCAAGTGACTCCAAACATCCATTGACATGGAGTTTCTTCATGCATCTTACGCCAATATGACCTAAGCGGCAGTGCCACGAGAAAGTGGTACTATCATTATTAACTCTACATTGTAGGGGTTTGCACATCGAGCGGTGCATCAAAGACGTAAGCCTTCTGTGTAGCAGTGAGGACACTCCTCGGACTATGGACCCAGTCCGTATCATTGCTTACAATATATTTCAACTTGGTCTTTCTCTAGGAACGTATTGAAACAGGGAGCTACAACGTGAGCTATTTATCTACAACATATTTGCAAAGACAATTTAGACTATGTTCATGATAATTAAGTTCATCTAATCAAATTATTTAATGAACTCCCACTCAGATAGACATCCCTCTAGTCATCTAAGTGAAACATGATCCGAGTCAACTAGGCCGTGTCCGATCATCACGTGAGACGGGCTAGTCAACATCGGTGAACATCTTCATGTTGATCGTATCTTCTATACGACTCATGCTCGACCTTTTGGTCTTCCGTGTTCCGAGGCCATGTCTGTACATGCTAGGCTCGTCAAGTCAACCTAAGTGTATTGCGTGTGTAAATATGGCTTACACCCATTGTATTCGAACGTTAGAATCTATCACACCCGATCATCACATGGTGCTTCGAAACAACGAACCTTCGTAACGGTGCACAGTTAAGGGGAACACTTTCTTGAAATTATTGCGAGGGATCATCTTATTTAAGCTACCGTCGTTCTAAGCAAATAAGAGTAAAACATGATAAACATCACATGCAATCAAATAGTGACATGATATGGCCAATATCATTTTGCTCCTTTTGATCTCCATCTTCGGGGCTCCATGATCATCGTTGTCACCGGCATGACACCATGATCTCCATCATCGTGTCTTCTTGAAGTTGTCTCGTCATCTATTACTTCTACTACTATGGCTAACGCTTTAGCAATAAAGTAAAGTAATTACATGACATTTATGTTGACACACAGGTCATAAATAAATTAAGACAACTCCTATGGCTCCTGCGATTGTCATACTCATCGACATGCAAGTCGTGATTCCTATTACAAGAACATGATCAATCTCATACATCACATATATCATTCATCACATCCTTTTGGCCATATCACATCACATGACACATGCTGCAAAAAAAGTTAGACGTCCTCTAATTGTTGTTGCAAGTTTGTACGTGGCTGCTATAGGTTTCTAGCAAGAACGTTTCTTACCTACGCCAAAACCACAACGTGATATGCCAATTTCTATTTACTCTTCATAAAGACCCTTTTTATCGAATCCGATCCGACTAAAGTGGGAGAGACAGACACCCACTAGCCACCTTATGCAACTAGTGCATGTCAGTCGGTGGAACCAGTCTCACGTATGCGTACGTGTAAGGTCGGTCCGGGTAGCTTCATCCCACGATGCCGCCGAATCAAGATAAGACTAGTAACGGCAAGTAAATTGAAAAAATCGACGCCCACAACAACTTGTGTTCTACTCGTGCATAGAAACTACGCATAGACCTAGCTCATGATGCCACTGTTGGGGATCGTAGCAGAAATTTAAAATTTTCTATGCATCACCAAGATCAATCTATGGAGTAATCTAGCAACGAGGGGAAGGGGAGTGCATCTACATACCCTTGTAGATCGCTAAGCGGAAGCGTTGCAAGAACGCGGATGAAGGAGTCATACTCGCAGCGATTCAGATCGCGATTGATTCCGATCTAAGTGCCGAACAACGGCGCCTCCGCGTTCAACACACGTGCAGCCCGGTGACGTCTCCCACGCCTTGATCCAGCAAGGGGAGAAGGAGAGGTTGGGGAAGACTCCGTCCAACAGCAGCACGACGTCGTGGTGGTGGTGGAGGAGCGCGGAACTCCAGCAGGGCTTCGCCAAGCACTACGAGAGACGAGGAGGGAGAGAGGTAGGGCTACGCCAAGAGGGAGATGATCTCGTGTGTCTTGCAGCCCCCAATACCTCAAGTATATATAGGGGAAGGGGAGGGGCTGCGCCCCCATCTAGGGTTCCCTCCCTAGGGGTGGCGGCAGCCCCAAAACCCATCTAGGGTGGCGGCCAAGGGGGGGGAGAGGGGGCGCACCTAGGGTGGGCCTTAAGGCCCATCTGGACCTAGGGTTTGCCCCCTCCCACTCTCCCTTGTGCCTTGGGCCTTGGTGGGGGGGGGGGGGGTGCACCAGCCCACCTGGGGCTGGTCCCCTCCCACACTTGGCCCACGCAGCCTTCTAGGGCTGGTGGCCCCACCTGGTGGACCCCCGGGACCCTCCCGGTGGTCCCGGTACGTTACCGATAGCACCCGAAACCTTTCCGGTGACCAAAACGAGACTTCCCATATTTAAATCTTTACCTCCGGACCATTCCGGAACTCCTCGTGACGTCCGGGATCTCATCCGGGACTCCGAACAACATTCGGTAACCGCGTACATACTTTCCCTATAACCCTAGCATCATCGAACCTTAAGTGTGTAGACCCTACGGGCTCGGGAGTCATGCAGACATGGCCGAGACAACTCTCCGGTCAATAACCAACAGCGGGATCTGGATACCCATGTTGGTTCCCACATGCTCCATGATGATCTCATCGGATGAACCACGATGTCAAGGATTCAATCAATCCCGTATACAATTCCCTTTGTCTATCGGTACGATACTTGCCCGAGATTCGATCGTCGGTATCCCGATACCTTGTTCAATCTCGTTACCGGCAAGTCTCTTTACTCGTTCCGTAACACATCATCCCGTGATCAACTCCTTGGTCACATTGTGCACATTATGATGATGTCCTACCGAGTGGGCCCAGAGATACCTCTCCGTCAAGTGCTAGGGGTCGCAGAACGATGTGGAGAGCAGAGTCGCCAGAGTGCTACACCCCTTGTAGATGCTGGCATAGACACCAGAGACGAGAGTCGATATGTCCGCCAAATGGGATCGTATGGCGTGTAGATTCTGGCGTTTGTATGTGAGCGAGTCCCCTTCAGCGGCCACGTTTATCCGAGTTGAATCCAAATCAGCAGTGCAGTCATCACGTAACCTAGTGCCCAGGCACGACAGTAGAAGGACGGCGTAACCCTGACCTTATACAACTAAACGCGGATACCCTGTGTTTCTTACCAAAACACAACCGCTCGTATCAGCGCAATCCACAGAGAGGTGCAGATCTCACTACGCGCTTGAAAATTCGCCCAGTTAACTCGTGAGAAGTGAGAGTTGGCGAATATCCACCATGCGCCAGCAGCGAGCGACCGAGAGGGGAGCACGCGGTAGGATTCAAGAGGTGACGATTGATGGCGTGGGAAGGGAGTGGCACTGGAAGACTTAACCATCTACTACGTCCTTACCCGGGCGCAGCTTCGCCCAAGCACCTACGAGAAGTAGCGAGGTACCGGAAGAGAAGAGTATGGAGAGTTAGTCTTCGACAAGCACTAGCTATAGTCCCCCTCTAGTGTAGAGGCATGTACATTCTGTCTGGTCTAGTGTCTAGCCATCCACAAAATAATCCACCCTCACAGTATATATACCATTTGATCCATGCATACATATGTAGGGGTAAGGGGAGGCCGGTCGCGTGCTTTGCGATTACGTTTCGATGAGCTACCCACCAGGGGCTCCACGTTCCCTAGGTGCTTCGCCGCCTTGTGCGCACCCCTAGATCCTATCCATCTGTGCGGAAGTGGTCGGCCACTGCACAGAGCAGCAAGGAGTCGATGGAGGAGGCCCGCATCGAGCACCAGACGCCACTCTGAGTGGGCCTTAGGTCCCAGCGGCGCCGAACGTCTACTACTCACTGGAGGGTTGCGTACTACTACGTGCAGTCCGCTCGCGACCGAGGAGTTATGCCAACCGTGAGGATCCCCCACGGCGCTATATGGCCTACGCCGCTGCCTTCCAATGTGGAGTCCCTTGGCATGGGTTAGGTGCTAGCCTGTCCTTACAGGCGCAAGCTTGCGCACTCATAGAGGGCTGGTACCTCCTTATCTCTATCCATATATGTTTGCCCATTGCTAGGTGACCTCCGGGCTGGAGTCCGACAGACTGGCTTGTGATGTATCGCCGCCCCGGTCGAGACCCCCTGCCTTTTACTAACATGGCTTTCCTACTGACGTTATTCATTTATATTGTGTAGAGTTGTGTGTGCACTTAAATTCGCTCCCGGTGATCGCGGTGAGATTTCTTGAGCCGACACGTTCGCGGTAGTACTAGCTTATCCGCGAGTTGAGATGCCGCGAAGCACGTCAACTATAACTCTGTTAAGTAGAGCAATCTGTATCTTAGCGCCTCTACGCGAGACTCATTCCGGACTCTGCCCCGATCATGTTCGGGCCACTGAGAGCCAGAGAAGTTGAGTACTTCAGACACAAAAATATATCTTTCCACTCTATACAATGGAGCTGCGTAGAGCCCATTTAGCGGATCACGCAATTAGGACCATAGGGGGCGTAGATATGTGAGTTCATTTCTATTACAGACACCTGCGAGTAACACTCGCGATGCAGGATTCTGAGCCGTACATCGCTGTTAGCACCGACGGGTTGATGTAGTCATAAACATCTTCCCGGGCCCAACCGATCAAGCACGAATACGGCACTCGAGTTCTAGCACAGTTAAATTAAATTTTTGGCCTAAAGTCTTAACAGTTAGGAATCCTCGTTATCACTTCTCACCCCGGAGGCCCTTAGTACTAAGATCGTTGCTGCAACGTGAGACCACTGAAATACTCTGCTGTTGTTTAACTACCGATAACTTGCTGGTTCTTATTCAGGCGCGTTTATCGATGAAGCGAAATATTCCCACTTCCAGACCTCCCGATCAGCAACCCAAATATGGGACGGGAAACTACTTTGCAGTTGTTATTGCATACATCTCACGTCCCAATGACGTGGCTCGTTTGTTAGTACAACGAATTACTTGATGCAGCTACACACATACCATTCCGCGTTGTTGCAGGCTTCCGCTCTAAGAGACAACTGCATAACAATATACCTAGCTTACTGCCAAGGTTGAGAGAATTATGGTTTGGCAGTTCATGTGTGCAGGAACAAACCCCGAAGGACTACGGGATCTACACAATATATGACTCGCTTACTCGGAGTGATTGGAATCACACGCACTCTCTATCGCCTCCTACTAGTTATGTGGTCAGCTCCTTTGTGCTCACCAAAGTTGAGGTATCGTAATAAAGGATCAAATATCTGGAGGGGGATGCGGTCCTCCTCCAAGAGAGAGTGCTAGTATTCCTGCACTGAGGTCCACACGAAACGTGCTTGCGCAGTATGGATGAGTTCAGTCTTGATCGTAACCACAATCGATTATAACCGCGGACGTTAGACAAGGATTCCCTCCCCTTCTCGTGCGAAATATTGATCGGCATTCAGGTGGAGACGAGGGGGGATAGATGGATGAAGAGAGGAGACATATATCAAGTGAGGCGTTGGAGCCCGCCTCCTTCTCTCTTGAGAGTACTATATATTATGCCTGATCAGGGCTGGTGCGTATTGTTCTTGTCGAAACACACCGCGATGTGATTCTCGGCCGACACTAATCCTCTACTTTTGCTTCTCAAATCTAACAGCTTCAGGTCATTGCAACTTATAACGAGGCGGCACCTCATTGACATAACCTCCGGGAGCAGCATTTCGCTTACATGATCCTCACCGGGGTAAATACACTAATTCCTTTGATAGCCCGTGATACACATACACCAGACTGAATTCATACCTGGACAACGTTCTCTATATAATTCAAACTTATATGGATGCCCTCTCTATATATGCATCTATATTCTTCTATCAACTCGATTGTGAGCCATATCTTTCGAGACCTATATCAGCTCCGCTGCCGGCGAGACCATCTGTCAGAGATCACATCTCACGGGAGTGAACTAATTCTCAACCAGATAGACTTCGTTATACAAAAGTGTGATCAACATTTTGACCATAACCCATGAGATAGTATAACATAAAGACCTGGTCCATACGAGAAACCTATGAGCGGTAAAAATTTGGCGGACCACTCATGCAGTGTTTCCAAAGAGACGACATGTAAATATACATCGATCCCTAGAGAGCAGCGTTCTTTCGCGGTCATTAACCAATAGCGTTATCATCTCTATGAATGACTAGTATGAGTAAGTTAGAGGCTCCTCACAATGCCCTACGCGAATGAGTGCGTTTATCGGTCACGGAACCTGAGTGCTTATCAACTCTATATCAATGCTAACGCTCTGTCTGCCAAAGGATGTGTTACATGCTATAAGAGTATGCGGTTATTTACTGCCACTCACGTATAAGATATCTTTTCACGAAGATTCAATGCTACTGGTATTTCGATAACAGAGCCGAAATGAGTGACAGTGTAATGGGTAAAAGTCTCTTATCTCCGTTCCTGTAATACTGATCAGCAACATGGAGTCGCAAACCACAACTTTCATTAGTGTGCAAATGAGTATCTCAATACCTAGTTCAATCTCGTTACCGGCAAGTCTCTTTACTCCGTAATATCATCCCGCAACTAACATTCAATGTTGCAATGCTTGCAAGGCTTATGTGATGTGCATTACCGAGAGGGCCCAGAGATACCTCTCCGACAATCGGAGTGACAAATCCTAATCTCGAAATACGCCAACCCAACATGTACCTTTGGAGACACCTGTAGAGCTACCTTTATAATCACCCAGTTTACGTTGTGACGTTTGGTAGCACACAAAGTGTTCCTCCGGACAAACGGGAGTTGCATAATCTCATAGTCATAGGAACATGTATAAGTCATGAAGAAAGCAATAGCAACATACTAAACGATCGAGTGCTAAGCTAATGGAATGGGTCAAGTCAATCACATCATTCCTAATGATGTGATCCCGTTAATCAAATAACAACTCTTTTGTTATGGTTAGGAAACATAACCATCTTCGATTAACGAGCTAGTCAAGTAGAGGCATACTAGTGACACTCTGTTTGTCTATGTATTCACACATGTATTATGTTTCCGGTTAATACAATTCTAGCATGAATAATAAACATTTATCATGATATAAGGAAATAAATAATAACTTTATTATTGCCTCTAGGGCATATTTCCCTCAGTCTCCCACTTGCACTAGAGTCAATAATCTAGTTCACATCGCCATGTGATTCAACACTAAGAGTTCACATCACCATGTGATTAACACCCATAGTTCACATCGTCATGTGACCTATACCCAAAGGGTTTACTAGAGTCAATAATCTAGTTCACATCATTTATGTGATTAACACCCAAAGAGTACTAAGGTGTGATCATGTTTTGCTTGTGAGATAATTTTAGTCAACGGGTCTATCACATACAGATCCGTAAGTATTTTGCGAATTCTATGTCTACAATGCTCTGCACGGAGCTACTCTAGCTAATTTCTCCCACTTTCAATATGTATCTAGATCGAGACTTAGAGTCATCCAGATCTATGTCAAAACTTGCATCGACGTAACTTTTTACGATGAACCTTTTGTCACCTCCATAATCGAGAAATATTTCCTTATTCCACTAAGGATAATTTTGACCAATGTCCAGTGATCTACTCTTAGATCACTATTGTACTCCCTTGCTTAACACAGTGTAGGGTATACAATAGATCTGGTACACATCATGGCATACTTTATAGAACCTATGGCTGAGGCATAGGGAATGACTTTCATTCTCTTTCTATCTTCTGCCGTGGTCGGGCTTTGAGTCTTACTCAATTTCATACCTTGTAAACAGCCAAGAACTCTTTCTTTGACTGTTCCATTTTTGAACTACTTCAAAATATTGTCAAGGTATGTACTCATTGAAAAAACTTATCAAGCGTCTTGATCTATCTCTATAGATTTTGATGCTTAATATGTAAGCAGCTTCACCGAGGTCTTTCTTTGAAAAACTTCTTTAAAAACATTCCTTTATGCTTTGCAGAATAATTCTACATTATTTCCGATCAACAATATGTCATTCACATATACTTATCAGAAATGCTGCAGTGCTCCCACTCACTTTCTTGTAAATACAGGCTTCACCGCAAGTCCGTATAAAACTATATGCTTTGATCATACTATCAAAGCGTTTATTCCAACTCCGAGAGGCTTGCACCAGTCCATAAATGGATCGCTGGAGCTTGCACACTTTGTTAGCTCCTTTTGGATCGACAAAACCTTCCGGCTGCATCATATACAACTCTTCTTCCAGAAATCCATTCAGGAATGCAGTTTTGACATCCATTTGCTGGATTTCATAAAATGCGGCAATTGCTAAGATGATTCGGACAGACTTAAGCATAGATATGAGTGAGAAACTCTCATCATAGTCAACACCTTGAACTTGTCGAGAACCTTTTTGCGACAATTCTAGCTTTGTAGATAGTAACACTACTATCAGCGTCCGTCTTCCTCTTGAAGATCCATTTAATCTCAATGGCTCGCCGATCATTGGGCAAGTCAATCAAAGTCCATACTTTGTTCTCATACATGGATCTCATCTCAGATTTCATGGCCTCAAGACATTTCGTGGAATCTAGGCTCATCATCGCTTCCTCATAGTTCGCAAGTTCGTCATGGTCTAGTAACATGACTTCCAGAACAGGATTACCGTACCACTTTGGTGCGGATCTCACTCTGGTTTACCTACGAGATTCGGTATTAACTTGATCTGAAGTTACATGATCATCATCATTAGTCTTCCTCACTAATTGGTGTAGTAGTCACAGGAACAGATTTCTTGTGATGAACTACTTTTCAATAAGGGAGAAGGTACAATTACCTTATCAAGTTCTACTTTCCTCCCACTCACTTCTTTCAAGAGAAACTCCTTCTCTAGAAAGGATCCATTCTTAGCAACGAATGTCTTGCCTTCGGATCTGTGATAGAAGGTGTACCCAATAGTCTCCTTTGGGTATCCTATGAAGACATATTTCTCCGATTTGGGTTTGAGCTTATCAGGATGAAACTTTTTCATATAAGCATCACAATCCCAAACTTTAAGAAACGACAACTTTGGTTTCTTGCCAAACCACAGTTCAGATTGTGTCGTCTCAACGGACTTAGATGGTGCCCTTTTAAACGTGAATGCAGCTGTCTTTAATGCATAACCCCAAAACGATAGTGGTAGATCGGTAAGAGACATCATAGATCGCACCATATCTAATAAAGTACGGTTATGATGTTCGGACACACCATTATGCTGTGGTGTTCCAGGTGGCGTGAGTAGTGAAACTATTTCACATTGTTTTAACTGAAGGCCAGACTCGTAACTCAAATATTTTACCTCTGCGATCATATCATAGAAACTTTTATTTTCTTGTTACGATGATTCTCCACTTCACTCTGAAATTCTTTGAACTTTTCAAATATTTCAGAGTTGTGTTTCATTAAGTAGATATACCCATATCTGCTCAAATCATCTGTGAAGGTCAGAAAATAATGATACCCACCACGAGCCTTAACACTCATCGGATCTCATACATCAGTATGTATTATTTCCAATAAGTCAGTTGCTCGCTCCATAGTTCCGGAGAACGGCGTTTTAGTCATCTTGCCCATGAGGCATGGTTCGCAAGCATCAACTGATTCATAATCAAGTGATTCCAAAAACCCATTAGCATGGAGTTTCTTCATGCACTTTACACCAATATGACCTAAACGGCAGTGCCACAAATAAGTTGCACTATCATTATTAAGTTTGCATCTTTTGGTTTCAATATTATGATTATGTGTATCACTACGATCGAGATCCAACGAACTATTTTCATTGGGTGTGTAACCATATAAGGTTTTATTCATGTAAATAGAACAACAATTTATTCTCTTACTTAAATGAATAATCGTATTACAATAAACATGATCAAATCATATTCATGCTCAACGCAAACACCAAATAACACTTATTCAGGTTCAACACTAATCCCGAAATTATAGGGAGTGTGCGATGATGATCATATCAATCTTGGAACCACTTCCAACACACATCGTCACTTCACCCTTAACTAGTCTCTGTTTATTCTGCAACTCCCGTTTTGAGTTACTAATCTTAGCAACTGAACTAGTATCAAATACTGAGGGGTTGCTATAAACACTAGTAAAGTACACATCAATAACATGTATATCAAATATACTTATGTTCACTTTGCCATCCTTCTTATCTGCCAATCACTTGGGGTAGTTCCGCTTCCAGTGACCAGTCCCTTTGCAGTAGAAACACTTAGTCTCAGGCTTAGGACCAGACTTGGGTTTCTTCACTTGAGCAGCAACTTGCTTGCTGTTCTTCTTGAAGTTCCCCTTCTTCCCTCTGCCCTTTTCTTGAAACTAGTGGTCTTGTCTACCATCAACACTTGATGTTTTTCTCGATTTCTACCTTCGTCAATTTCCGCATTACGAAGAGCTTGGGAATCGTTTCCGTTATCCCTTGCATATCATAGTTCATCA
>NW_024113030.1:0-75469 GCF_003073215.2 Triticum urartu | reverse complement strand
GGCGGGGCGGGGCGGCTTGGAGGAGGGGCCAAGGCGGCGGTGGTGGAGTCCGGCTCGAACTCCTCATCCGAGTCGGCGGCGGCGGCCTGGCTCGGCTGGGCCTTAGGCCCAGTCGGGCGCGGGAACTTTTAGAAGAAAAATAATTTCGCTGACAAAAATAAAATCCTAGAAAAATAAATAAAAATCTAAAAATGCCAAAATAAATTTTCACCGTCTAAATAAAATATTTAGAACGAGATGAACATTTTCTTGGCCCTAAAATGCAATTGTTAAAACGTGCAATTTTTCTAATGCAAACAAAATTGCAATAACATACAAATAGAACAAATATTTGATTTTAATATTTTTCCTCCAATATTTCATTTATTTTGGAGAAGTCATATTATCTCCTCTCTTGTATTTTAATATGAAATATTTTCGGAGAGAAAAATAATCAAAACCAAAATCCTCGTTTCAAAATTTGATAAAAGAATCAAATATGAAAACCGGGAAATCCCCAACTCTCTCCGAGGGTCCTTGAGTTGCTTAGGATTTTGAGGATTACGGAATGGAAAAACAATAAAACATGATATGCAATGATGATCTAATGTATAACATTCCAAATTGAAAATTTGGGATGTTACAAACCTACCCTCCTTAAGATGAATCTCGCCCTCGAGATTCGGGCTGGCTAGAAAATAGGTGCGGGTGGTCTTTGCGGAGTTCATCCTCTCGTTCCCAGGTGGCTTCATCCTCGGTATGGTGGCTCCACTGAACTTTACAAAACTTGATAACCTTACTGCGGGTGACTCTGCTGGCAAACTCAAGAATCTTAACTGGTTTCTCCTCATAAGTCAAATCACTGTCCAACTGAATCGCTTCTTGGGGTACTGTATCTCTTAGCGGTATATCTGCCATCGCAGCATGACACTTCTTCAGCTGTGAAATGTGAAACACATCATGAACTCCTGACAATCCCTCGGGTAACTCCAACTTGTAGGAAACTTCTCCCATCCGTTCCAAAATACAATACGGTCCTACAAATCTCAGGGCTAACTTTCCCTTAACTCCAAAATGTTTCACTCCTCGCAAGGGTGATACTCGCAGATATGCTCGATCTCCAATTTCATAGGTTACCTCCTTGTGTTTTGAGTCAGCATAACTCTTCTGCCTGGACTGAGCAATCTTCAGTCTGTCACGAATCAATTTAACCTTCTCCTCAGACTCCTTGATCAAGTCTGGTCCAAACAACTGTCAGTCTCCTACCTCGTCCCACATTAACGGTGTTCTGCACCTTTGTCCATACAGGGCTTCAAACGGTGCCATCTTCAAACTGGCTTGATAGCTATTGTTGTAGGAAAACTCTGCGTATGGCAAATTGTCATCCCAACTAGATCCATAATCTAGCACACAGGCTCTCAACATGTCCTCCAAAATTTGGTTGACTCTCTCTGTTTGTCCATCCGTTTGCGGGTGAAATGCTGTACTAAACTCCAATCTCGTTCCCAAGGTCTGGTGCAACTAGTGCCAAAACTTTGAGGTAAACTGTGTTCCTCGATCTGATACGATGGTCCTCGGAATTCCATGCAGACATACGATCCTGGACATATATATCTTGGCCAACCTTGCACTCGTATAGGTGGTTTTCACTGGGATGAAGTGAGCTACTTTGGTCAAGCGATCAACAACTACCCATATGGAATCATATCCTACTTTGGTCCTGGGCAATCCGGTGATAAAGTCCATGCCCAGTTTATCCCACTTCCATTCGGGTATCGGCATAGGCTGTTACAGTCCTGCTGGCTTCTGATGCTCTGCCTTCACGCGTTGACATACATCACATATGGCTACATACTCGGCAATATCCTTCTTCATACCAGTCCACGAGAAATGTTCCTTCAAATCCAAATACATCTTGGTGTTTCCGGGGTGTATCGTGTATGGTGAGTCATGGGCCTCTTGAAGTATTAACTTCCTGATCTCCTGGTTATTGGGCACATAGATTCGGTCCTCAAACCATAAGGTATCATGCTCATCCTCACGAAAACCTTTGGCCTTTCCTTTGCCCATCTTCTCCTTTATCTCGGCAATCTCCTTGTCCTCCTTCTGAGCTTCGCGAATCTTGTCCAGCAATGTCTACTGGACCTCCATTGTTGCAACGGATCCTCTAGGAACAATCTCCAATCGAAGTTCCATGATATTCTCTGCTAATTCCTTTGGCAGTCCCTTACTTTCAAGGATATTAGCATAACTTTTCCGGCTCAAAGCGTCTGCTACGACATTGGCCTTTCTTGGATGATAGTGTAGCTTCATGTCATAATCCTTTATAAGTTGTAACCATCTCCTCTGTCTAAGGTTCAGTTCCTTCTGGGTGAAAATGTACTTCAAACTCTTATGGTCCGTGTACACATCACAACAGTTTCCAATAAGGTAATGTCTCCAGGTCTTCAATGCATGTACTACGACTGCTAACTCCAAATCATGCGTGGCATATTTCAACTCATGAGGTTTTAGTTGTCGTGCCCGTCCTGCATAAGCACACATCCAAGTCCTAAGCGTGAGGCATCGCAGTACACTTGGAACTCCTTATGTATATCTGGCAGTGTTAGCACTGGCGCTGTAGTCAAACGTTTCTTCAATTCCTGGAAACTTGCCTCGCAATCTTCTGTCCATTTAAACTTAGTATCCTTCTTGAACAGTTCAGTCATTGGCTTTGCAATCTTGGAAAAATTCTCGATGAATCTCCGGTAGTATCCTGCGAGTCCAAGAAAACTGCGGATCTCGCTAACTGAAGTGGGTGCCAACCATTCAGTGACTGACTGAATTTTGCTGGGGTCTACTGCTATACCTTCTCCCGATATAACATGTCCAAGGAACCCGACTTCCTTCAACCAAAATTCGCATTTGCTAAACTTAGCATACAACTGGTGTTCCCTGAGTTTCTCGAGAACTAAGCGCAAATGCTCCTTGTGCTCCTCCTCATTCTTCGAGTATACCATAATATCATCAATAAACACCACAACAAACTTGTCCAAATACTCCATGAACACCTTGTTCATCATGCTCATGAAATAGGCAGGGGGGTTAGTCAGTCCAAATGACATGACCGTGTACTCGTATAATGCATATTGTGTTGTGAACACTGTCTTCGGTATGTCCTTCTCCCGTATCTTCAACTGATGATACCCCGATCGCAAATCGATCTTCGAAAACACTTTTGCTCCTTGCAATTGATCAAACAGATTGTTGATCATCGGTAGTGGGTACTTGTTCTTAATCGTCACTTCATTTAATGCTCGATAATCAACACATCCTCAGGGATTTATCCTTCTTCTCAACCAAAAGTACTGGGGCTCCCCAAGGTGATGAACTTCTTCAGATGCATCCTTTCTCCAATAACTCCTTGATCTGCTTCTTAATTTCTTCCAGATCATTTGCGGGCATCCGATAGGGTCTCTTGGATATTGGTCCTGTACCTGGCAACAATTCTATCAAAAACTCAATGTCTCTATCCGATGGCATGCCTAGTAACTCCTCTGGAAAAACATCCGGGTAATCCTTCACTACAGGCACTTCCTCCTGAACAACTCCCGTAAGGGCATTCACTTGACTCCTCCTAGGCACATGCCTAGATACATACTTAATCCTTTCTCCTTCCGGGGTGGTGAGATAAATGACTTACTAGCATAGTCAATGCTTCCTCCAAACTTTGACATCTAGTCCATACCCAATATCACATCCAGTCCTTGTGACTCCAAGATAATTAGGTTGGATGGAAAAACATGTGTACCAATGGTTAAGGGTATCTGGTCACACCATCGGCTGGCCATATACTCCGCTCCGGGTGAACTTACTAAAAGAGGGGTCCTAAGGGTTTGGGTTGGTAGTTTAAACTTATCCATGAATCCCCTTGATATGTACGAATGCGATGCACCAGTATCGAAAAGAACAAGAGCGGTACATGACTTAACCAAAAACTTACCTATTACCGCATCCGGCTGCTCTTCAACCTCCTCCACGTTAACGTGGTTCACTTGTCCTTTGTTGAATGGATTTGGCCTCTTCCTAGTGCTCCCATTTCCATTTCCATTCTTTCCTTCAGGGCACTCCGTGGCGTAGTGTCCAGTCTTCCCGCACTTCAAACAAGTAACATGACTTAAGTCCCTTTTGGCGGGTGTAGCTAGGTTGGGGCAGTTATGATTATTGTTGGTTCCGTTCCCATTCCCATTCTTAGAACCATTGTGGTCATGCGATCCTCCTCCAGTCTGGTTGTGACCTCCATGGTTATGAACAAGTCCTCCCGAGTTCGGGGTTAGGCGAGGTTTCTGCTGAGCTCCTGAGTTATACTTCCCCTCTCCATACTTCCTCTTGCGGCTCTCAATCTGCTGCTGCTTCCCTTCAATCATAAGAGACTTATCTACCAACTCCTGGTAGTTGTTGAAGGTTGCTACCATCAATTGCATACTCATCTCATCATTCAGCCATTCCATAAACTTCTCCTACTTCGCAGCATCTGTGGCCACATCATCAGGGGCGTAGCGTGATAACTTGCTAAAATCATCAACGTACTAAGCCACAGTACGGTTCCCCTAGCATAGGTTGCAGAACTCCCACTTCTTCATTTGCATAGCTCTAGTGGAGACATGGGCTGTGCGGAAAGCTTGCTGAAACTGGTCCCAAGTGACATTGGCTATAGGAAAAGTGGTTGTGTAATTCTCCCACCATGAGGCTGCTGGTCCATCCAATTGATGTGCAGCAAAGCGCAATCTCTCAGAATCTGTGCAACCTGCGGTGGTCAACTCCCTTCCAATACGGTGTATCAATCGTCCGCAACTATGGGCTCGGTGCTACTGGAAAACACCGGCGGCTGTAACCTTAGAAAACAGGCTAGGTGGTCCACGGGCGGCGGGTTGTTGTTGTTGTTGCCCTGATTCTGAACTAGCAATTGCATCAACGTATTCTGCTGTTGGATCAACTGGGTGAGCTCCGGTGGGAAGGAAAAACCGGTGTCACGTCTCGGAGGCATCTGAGGGGTTTAGATGGAAGAGATTAGAATAGAAAAGAGGTCTAATGAGAAAACAGTACACATATGCACATGACACAAACACAATCATTTCACTCAGTCAATCAAGCAAGGGCATACAAACGGTCCAGAACTATCGCAGAAGTGTTCCACTACTACTAAATACATGGGGGAATACTGCTAACATATGGTGGTCATCTAGAAAATTTGATCGGTGGAAGACTCCATGATGTCTGCTCCAGCTTCGTCTTCAAAGTCATCATCACTAGGATCAGAATCGGTGTCGTCGATGATGATGTAGTTGTCCGGGCAAGTGGGATCTTCGTCTTGGTCTCCCGGTGTTGGTCCTCCCATGAATACTCTGATCTTCTTAACTAGGTCGTCATTCTTCTCTAGTAGTGTCTTGATTACCTCCTCATATCCATCTCGTGCAAACTTGAGTTCTTCCTCAAGTTCGATGATCCTAGTCTTCGCCTTCTTCAAGTCCATCATGTCCGCGCACATCTGGTTTTCATGACGTTGGATGTGCTGGTTTAACTCCTGGATGAAAGCTGCAATGGATCTATCCTTCCTGGTGCTGATTACTTCCCATTGCTCGTCTCGGCGCCCACATATTTGGTAAATAGTGTCCTTAATCTCCCGGTTGTAAACTTATCCAATGCGTCCAATGGTAATGTGGGCTGCCATGCTCTTGCCTAGACTCCAGGTGGGTGCTTCGAAAGAAAACTCTATGGGTTTAGAAGTTGGCAAGAACGTCCTTCCTGGAGCTTGTACTTGAATCCTCCAGCGCTCCTCTTCAGGTAAAGTGGCGTTGTACGTCCCGGTGAAGCTTGGTATTCCAATGTTCAAGTACCTAGTGACTTCCTTCAAGTGACGTCCAAAAGGTGTGTCTTCATTCGGTTGTGCAAACTTGTTCTTCATCTCTGTCATCCTAAAGAGTAGAAAATTGAGAGGGGTCAGAAATGAGAAGAGAGGTGTGACCTAGGGTTTATCTTAGTGGTCGTGTCCTACACTCAGCGTGTGCTCTGATACCATCTTGTAGCGACCCGACCTCAGATGGTCAAGTCTCTGTGCTTCAGTGTCATCCCTGGATTGGTAATGCTGACACACACAGTACTCGAAGGATTTATAACAGAGTAGCAATCACACACTTATACATCGAATGTCTCAAGAGAGAACTAATCACAATAATATGGCTTAAGACCATCTGATACGATAAAGTGGAAGTCTTGGAAGATAAAGTGAGTCCATCAACTCCAACGGCATAGCTGAGCTGCATGGCAACGACCTAACGAACCTTACTCCTCGTCTAAAAAGTCTGCAACATAATACTTCGCAGCCCGAAAACGGGTCAGCACATGGAATATGCTGGCAATATAACACAGTAGAGCAAGAACGAAATAATGCTATCACTATATGCATATATGGCTGGTGGAATGCTCCATGGTTATAGTTTTTGCGAAAAGCCAATTTTTCCCTACAACAAAGGAATAGATTTTTAATTTTACTATCATGGTAGTTGAAACATCATTGAGAAGGTTCCCCCAACTCAATCCCAATTAAAGTGATTAACAACGCAACAATATTAATTAAACATGATGAGATACATGTGATAACCCAAGTACTAGATACTCAATAATTGTCCATAACCGGGGACACGGCTAACCATGATTAGATTATACACTCTGCAGAGGTTTGCACACTTTTCCCCACAAGACTCGATCGCCTCCGTTGGATTTCCCGCACTACAAGGTGTTTGAGAAACAGATGACCGAGACACAGTCTTTCAGAAACATTAACTCTCTACTCCGGACAGACCATACCAAACCTACATCCCACTACCTGCTGATCTGCCTCTTCTAGAGCTTCACGTAACTTACTCAACTATGCTAGAGCCCATAATAGCTTGTGGCTGCACACGGAAGTTTCTAGCATGAATCATCTCAGTTCCCTTTGAGCCTGGGTGGAAGTCCATAGGAAGTTCACACGGGTACTCCGGGATTTCCAAAAAAATACAGGCAACACTGGGTACTCCAGGTGCCTCAATCCACCCAGTTGTTTGATTAAGTTGCCACCTTAAGTTGAACCATTAATTTAACAATCTCACATCTGTCATGGATTTCACTCAAACCCAAACCACGTCTACGAGCATAGCCTAGCATAGTAATATAAGCAACACGTAGAGTAACTCCCAAGGGTTTGAAGGTAACAGGGCAATAGGTTCTACCTCATCAACTACTTCCCAACCCACAAGTTAATGACATCCTAATCACGCAATGTTTGAGGATTGGAACTAATGCATAAAAACTGGGTGATAAAGGGGTATGATCAAAGTGTTACTTGCCTTGCTGACGATCTGGGAAACCTAGGGACTCATAGTAGCACGCTTCGCACTCCGGGTGTTCTATCACAAGCAAACAATAGCATACATAAGTAACAATCAATGATGCACAAGCAAAATTCAAATAAAAGAGGTTGACCAGAAAGTTCAAATTAAGAACTCCGATTCACAAAAAGAATCATATCAAATGGAGCAACGAAACTCAAACGGCGAAAGAAAGAAGCTTCGTTTACTAATATGAAACTAGGTCAAATTTTACAGTAGAGAAAACTTGTTTGAGTTGGTTAAACAGAAAGAGGGTTTCGAGATGAAACTCTAGGCGCTTGAATCGCCTGATTCTGACTAACGAGCAAAAAGAAAAACAGAAACTAAGATCAGACCAGAAATCATGATCAGAGAAATCGCGGAATAAATCCGAGAAAAGAAAACTGATGAACAGACTAACGAACGAGCGTTCGTTAGATGTATCTAATGGGAGAAGAACTATTCGTGAAAACGAACGTTCGGACGAACGTCCGCTAACTAGGAAAACCGAGAAAAACCGGTGAATACGAAAAAACGAATCTAGGGTTTCTAAGAAAACCGAACGGTTTTATATAAAAAAACCGGCGGCGGAGTCCGGCGACTACCTCCGGCGAGAGGTCCGGCGAGGCGAGGTGCGGCGGTGGAGCGGCGGCTCGCGGGGGCGGCGGCGGCGCTCAGCTAGGCACGGCGCGGGCGGCGGGGCTAGGCGGCGCGGGCGGCGGCGGCGGCGGCCTGGCTCGGCTGGGCCTTAGGAATAAAATTCGCCGACCGAAATAAAATCCTAGAAAAATAAATAAATATCTAAAAATGCCAAAATAAATTTTCACCGTCTAAATAAAATATTTAGAACGAGATGAACATTTTCTTGGCCCTAAAATGCAATTTTGAAAACGTGCAATTTTTCTAATGCAAACAAAATTGCAATAAAATCCAAATAGAACAAATATTTGATTTTAATATTTTTCCTCCAATATTTCATTTATTTTGGAGAAGTCATATTATCTTCTCTCTTGTATTTTAATATGAAATATTTTCGGAGAGAAAAATAATCAAAACCAAAATCATCGTTTCAAAATTTGATAAAAGAATCAAATATGAAAACCGGGAAATCCCCAACTCTCTCCAAGGGTACTAGAGTTTCTTAGGATTTCGAGGATTACGGAACGGAAAAGCAATAAAACATGATATGCAATGATGATCTAATGTATAACATTCCAAATTGAAAATTTGGGATGTTACAGCAGGGTTTGCCATCAGTTCGGACATTGACATGGCACCTCGTGCTAAATAAACCGGTTGTTCTTTTTGTGCAGTTCCACCAAAATCAACCAAATTCGCGCATAGCTTGTATGATTTCGCCCTTATATGTTGCAATGCCTTGAACTTATCGGCACCTCCTTTCTTGTGGTGCAAATGAATGATTCGATGTATTCATGAACATTTTGTGCAGTTCCCATTGAAATCAAGCTCAGCACCCCTGTTTGCACGAATACAAAAGAAGTGATTAGTATAAAGCAAACTGTACTATGAATTGACAGTTTAAACAGGCACCTACATGGTCCATGTAGAGCACACTTTTAGAAAAATGGAACTCATCGGAAAGAATCCTAGAACAACATTGTACTCGTGCATCACCGCAAGAAAATGGAGATTTGTCAGTCCTTCTAAGCTGAAGTTAGTTTGGTCTTGTGGGGGGTAATGTAACCATCCTTCAGCTGCTCCTTCTGATGAGAAGATAGACAGGGCTTCTTCATCCTGGCATAATCGGAACTAGTCACTTCATGTACTCTATATTATTCTTTAGAGGAGGATGATCCTGTTGTGCAAAGACAAGAGGATAACTAAATTCTAGCATCCCTGTTTGCTCGAAAAAAAGGAAAGGAAATATTTAAAATAGCACAGATGAAGCACTTCTCAAGGACAATACCACTTTTGATGACAGTATCTAAACAGTAGCACAACACCGATAGAGATGACAAAGCTCAATCATATGGATGAAATTAGTGGGCGAGTACCAACCTTTGTCAGGAGGCTTATTGTGTAGAGCATACAGATGAAGCACTTCTCCGGAACCATCTGTTGCTATCTATTGTGGTGGACATGCTTACTATATATTCCTCGATTAGATTAATGTTTCCAACATCTTCTTGTGCAGTTCGACTAAAATATATGGTATCTTCAAAGAAGATCCCTGTTTGCACAACTAGAGATAATTACGTATTACATTAAGAGTGAGATCAAATCAGTGGCAAAACAATTGCTCGTTCCAGCTATAGCAATAAATTAAGATGCAAAACTATATCATTACTTGTGTCATCACAGTTCCAGTGCTTCATTACAGCACCAGGAGTTGATTTTTGTTTTTCTTCCGCTTGTTCTTCCCCTTCATCACTTGGTTCAATAACAGACAAGCTTCGCCTTCAATGTAAGATTTGGCATGTCAATTAGGTTGCACAAGTATAGCACTAAAAAATGGCATTAATTTTCTGATGAAAGTGGCAAAATACAAGCCAACAGTTGTGAAATATCCTTATCTTACCTCAATGGGATATTGCGGTGCACATACAGGTTGGAAGTCTTGTCTCCATTTTTGCAGTTCACTAAAATCAAGCAACATTACCGTACAAGTAGCACAACATATGAAACCACACTACAGAATCATGTGAAAGAAGGCTAGTACTGACCTCTCATGACGCAGAATTCAAACAACTCACAAGAAGAAGATCTGAACCAAATTTGCCAACACGGACAGGAAGTAAGATCTCCTCTTGTGTAGTTCCACTAAGATCAAGCAATCAAGCAACGTTGTCGGTGTGACACTTTGGTTGAACTGCACAAATCACTCTTAAAACAAAAGAGTTTTGTGCAGTGCAACAAAAGGTCACAATGGCAACGAGGTGAAGTAGATAACCCTGTTTACACAGAGGTGCAAAGGAAACAACTAGTGGTCAATAATGGTGGATGACACAGAAGCCAAGAAAAAGAAGCATATACCTTATCTAAATGGGAAAGAAAGCAAGATAGTAGCATTTCTCAAATGGTGGCATTGATTAATATTAACACAGAGATTATATTAACAATAAAATTCGTTAAACATGTAGCTTGCTTTTAACTGTGGCATTGCATCAATTTTCTAGTGGTATTATTAGAGGGTGCTTGTTTACAGGGACATTTTGGCGGAGGGACTAAAAAAGCTCCGTGTCAGTCCCATCTAAACCAAACAGGAGGGACTTTTAGGGACTAAAAGTGGGCATTTGGGACTAAAGAAAGAAGACCCCGAGGAAGAGTCTTTGTGGGACTTTTTCCAATAGTTACCCCTGCCACGCATCGCACCTTGTCTCTATTAGTTCATTACTAGGGGTAACATGGTCTTTTAGCATGTCATTTAATAACCTCTAGTCCATGTTTAGTCCGTGGAACCAAGCAGGTAGGGACTATGGAGTTTTTAACCAAACAGTTCCTTAGATTAACAACAACTAAAGAGTTGCACGGGACAGTGGACACACAAGCACCATGTGCATCTACCGATGTACTGGGGTGATGCACAGTCTGTTGCAACAAAGAACAAACAACCAAGGAGCATATTTGTGTTGGTCCCAGGTTTTGTTATCTTTAGACACCTTTCCCTATGTGAGATCAGCAAATCTAGTCCTGCTCAAACTCTACAACCTTGTCCCCAAAAACAAAAGATCAGTTCATTACAGATGTGCGTACTTCGTTTGTCATTGTTTTCCCTTTTCGACCAACGTAGGTGCTGGATAGCCAGTCTGTACTAGTAGTTTCCCCACTTCCTTTCCTTTATGAACCACGTCCTAGATTTATGCTATACAACTTTCCCCACTACTTTCCCCCATTCATGTCCTCTTTGAACCACATCTTAGATTCATGCGATACAACTTTCCCCACTACTTTCCCCCTTCCTTTCCTTTCTGAACCACGTCCTAGATTCATGCTATACAACTTCTCCCACTACTTTCCTCCATTCCTTTCCTCTTTGAACCATTCATGGTATACAACTTTCCCCACTACTTTCCTGTTTGATCCAACTCCTAGATTCGAGTGCAGAAGCAGAAAAATCCCACATGCAGCTAGAGCAATGCATGTGGAATAAGAAAATTATACCTTAAGTTCTTGGGGTGTGGTTCGGTGGGCAACCGGAGGCCGTTCGACCGACACTATGTAAGGTGGCGAAGAAGAAGGGGTCGGAGGCCCTCCCGCGCCGCCGCTGGGTGAAAGTGAATAGCTACGCCGGTAGTGGATTCCCTCCCTCGCCGACGGCGACAGCGTTAAGCCTCCTTCCCTTCTCGGTAGACGGATCTTGCTAGCTCTTTGACCAGCAGTGAGGGGAGAGAGAAGCCAACGAAGTCTTGTTTAGATCTGGAGAGGGTGAGAGAGTGTGAAGAGAGCAACTACAAGCAGACCAGCAGTGAGGGGAGAGAGAGACGCCAACGAAGTCTTGTTTAGATCTGGAGAGGGTGAGAGAGTGTGAAGAGAGCAACTACAAGCGCTGAGGCTCCAGTGTGTATGTATATACTGGAGAGAGTGTGAAGAGTGCAAACCCTAGAAAACAAGCGCCGAGGCTGCAGCTTATAGGTGATGAGGTGATTATACGGTCACTATAGGTCGTATAGCTCCGTATCCATCCATTTTGACCAGTCAAAGAATCCTCCTGGCACGAATTATGCTCAAGTGTAGTTATCGAACCCGAGACCTCAAATTTGATGAGCGAACAGGCTAACCAGCTACACAACTGTCCCGTTATGTTCAACCAGAGGGAAATAACCTTTTATACATTCCTGCATACGTGTGACAAGCATGCCGCGTTCTTCGTGTGTGTGGGAGTCATTGGGATTTAAATCATAATCGTGTGATGTGGCTTTGGTGGTAAGACTATCCACAATGGTGCAGAAATAATGCAGCCTTAGTCACCTTACCTCTCTGCATGTAGTACGTTGGGTCCCACCAGTCAGAGGGTGAAACAAACAAATTAATAAGAAAAATTAAAAGCACCAGTGGTGTATCTTACCTCACACATCTCGCTACTGCTCGGGAACACTGTCCAATTGATCCCTCTGTTCGCTCACGTACTATTTTAAGTGAATCCTTATTATAACATGCACACAGTTTTGGGCACTTGTATTCGACCTAAGTCAGAGTGCCACCATATCTTGTATGACTCCCTCCTTCTAGGTGTAATAAGTCATGTTAGAACGTGCAGTGGGACCAAGGTGCAAGAAGATTGGAGGAGAAGGAGAAATTTGACCGGTCATTCCTCGAATCAAAGCCCTGATTTCTGTCTCTAAACGCAACAATTAATCCAAACAACTAAGAGATGCCATTTTAGCTACCATGCAGGGCCACGTATTAACTGACATGCAAGCCGACTTTGATTTCTTGACTGATCAACGCGTAGTTTCGCTCCTTGCATTGGGTTTCCGGGGGAGATAACAAGGCAGAGTAAGGAGCGTTTGGTTACATTTCTTAGGCTGGTCATAGTGGTGAGTAACTTGGACTAGTACAACATGCATATGTTACTAGTCTATGTTACTACTACGCGAAGTTTGCCGTCGGAAGCGAGCCGATCTGACTCTCCTGAGCTAGGAAGGTTTTTCTAGCCCACCCAAGCTAGCTGGCCCACGAAAGCTAACATATTTTAAAAATTCCAAATGCCTAACCTTGCCCGGCTATGCTATAAGCTGTTTTTGCTAAGGATCCAAACGCTCCCTAAGTAACAACACTCGCTAGCAACGAGGCCAGGAGGGGATTGAGATGCGAAGTTAATGGATGACGCCTAAACATTTTGGGAATATCTGATTTCCGTAGGATGACTTAACACCTAGACGGGGGGAGTACTACTCCTCAGTCTAGGTTTGATGGAATATTCGTCACCTCTTCTCTTCTTTTACGTATTCCATTTGTATCTCACTTCCTGTGGCTTTGCACTCGCATGCTTTTCCTATTCTATGAACCTGTGTGTGCGTGTGCGTGCGTGTGTGTGTTTAATAGCATGTGTGTGTTAAAGAGAGCGACAGATCGACCTACTCATATAGAGAGATGGTGTGTAGTGTACAATTTTAGCCGTGAGAGTCGGTGCATCCTCTCGTTTCCGGGCGTCCGGTAGGGACAGGCGGACAGCTGCCACGCCCGCTCCTGACCAGCCTAGCCCACCCAAAGCCCCTCCATCGCCCGCGCATGCTTCCCACCCGAAACGGTCAGCGCCGCTCCAAAGAATCGGTGCCGCATTCATGCCCGGGCAGAGCAGACGCGACCTCTCACTGGCGCTTGCGTTGAAGGGAGAAGCGGATTCAAGAGTGATGGTTGCTTCGTCCGTCCAACTTACTGCTGGGTCTATGTGATTTGATGGCTCATTGGTCATTATTACTAAGGTGGTAGGGCTGCTGGATGTCCCACGCTTTTGGCGAAAGGAGGTACTACTAGATTACAATTTTCTCCATTCTTACGGTGAGGAGTGCAAGAGTAGTGAAAACATGCAAGCTTAGTGATTACATGGCCCACCTCACACTACAACTTTATTTATAAATGACGCGGCACCTACTACTCATTCTCCTATAAACCTTGCGCTTGGCATCTGCAAACTATTAACCTTGCGATTGGCTCTTCGCCTCTTCGGGAAGTCGAGCAATAATGGTATTGCAGTATATATCGTAATGGCTATATGAGACCGAATGAATTGCTGCACGTCCACCACGTGGCGAGGCTCGAGGGAGAGTGTGTAATATTACGTCCGTTTCAATATGGACTACATACGGAGCAAAATGAGTGAATCTACACTCTAAAATATGTCTGGAGTATGTACTAGTATTTCATATTGAAATATACTAAAGGACATATATTCTAAAGAATATGATAATCTCTCTAACCAAGGTAGGGACGAGGAGTAAACGGAGGGAGTACAGTAAAATTTTCTCCTCGTCCTGCGAGCCACTGCGCGCGTGGGCGAGGGAGCGGGCGTAAGGCATAGTAAGCAAGCTGCCCATCATCCTGTGAGCCACCGTGTCCGTGGGCGAGGGAGACGGCGTACAAGCAAGCTTCTCCTCGTTCTGTGAGTTGACGGGACACATCAAAAGTACTCCAGTGTATAGAGCCTTGCCTCTAAGGTAGGCCCCACATGGTTTGCCTCTTTTTTAACATAACGCGTCAAGTCACAATTTGTTTGTTCACCCGTGGTAGACGATCCTCCCTCCATCTAGTGGACAAACAGTACACATGTCAAATTACCACGTGGGCTGCCTTTTCGTACAGAAATGAGCTCCACCGTGTACCCGCACGGGTGTGGTTGGGAAGGAGATGGGAGTACGTGCGTCGTGAGTGCACCTCTTATCTCCGTGCACGTCCCCCACCTACGTGGGTGTGTGTGAGAGATACAAACCTAGACAAATGGCTTGTGCGTTCGTGAATGTTTTTTGTTTGGGGGGGGAGGTTGATTTCGTGAATGTATTTGTGGGAATATGTGTTGATGACATCTCAAACAAAATTTTGCATGCAATGTGTGTGAAATGGAGGCCTATCCGTATCATGTAAATAGAGGGTTGGGCGATCCACGAGAAGAGAGGGAGGGGTCATAGATGTCGATAGAGTCGAAGAGAGGATCAAGTGGGTGGGTGCGAGATCGTTGAAGAGAGCCATCAAAATTGTGTGTGTGTGCAAGTCAAAGATATAGGGCGACAGACCTAGCTACCGGAACGTCAGAGGGCACATGTCAAGTTTGTGTGTGGCAGGGAGACATGACTAGAGCGCTCGATGTATCGGTGTGTGTAGGAGAGGGGTAGGCAGATGCCTAACTATAGAGGTAGAACGACTCGTATATGTGTTGAGAAGGAGAGACCCAGCTATGTCTTAAGGGAGATCGGTCGACATCCATAGATAACGGAAGGACAAGAAATAGGATGGGACACAGACAGAGAGAGGAGAGAGCGAGGGAGGGAGAGGGGTAGAGTGCTGGATGGGTGATGGAGTTGCTTCTCGAAGATGGTGGGAGAGGCCTACTAGACAAACTGAGGGTGGAACTACAATATTATCAATAAGAGTGGGGATGTGTTTCTGTGTGTGCCTGTGCATGATAGATCTATCAGGACACATCCATGGATGATGAAGGGGAACCATGTGTTTGGTAAGCAAACCTAACTAGATCGGTAGATCAATTGTTGTTTGTCGGAGGAAGGGAGAGACATAACTAATGAGGTAGATCGATCGACGCATGGGAAAAAACGAGTTATAAGGACCTAGCTAGCTATATGTATAGCGGGAGATCGGTCGGTGTACATCCATTTGTTAGAGGAAAATAAGGCCCGGCGAGACAGATAGACAGTGAGAATGGAGCTAGGAGGTGGTGCGAGTGGCCCAACTACTAGCTAGATAGGGGGAGGAGTGTGTGGTTGTGAGGTTGATGAAAAGAGGGGCGAGAGTTTACACGGGTGTGGGATCATATGAGAGACACGAGGCAAGGACATATAAAGGAGGAGATTGAAGGTGCGTGTGTATGTTGTAGGCAGACATCACTGGAGAGGTTTATCGATCGATGTGTGCCAGAAAGGAGTTTTGGATACTGTGGGAGAACGACCTAAAGAAAAAAATGAATGTGCGCGATGGATAGAATGCTGAGGGAGGCGGAGGGCGAGGAGGGCGTGTGCATGCACAAGAGAAAGTTAGTGGTAGCTACAAAGGTTAGAGGATTGTGTGGGTGTAAGAGACTAACAAATATCATAATTTGATATGAAAGTGGATTCATATATTTGAATAGGAGATCATAGTGTTTTAAACATATGCATGCATGAATATAGCGGTGATACGCGTGTTGTGGTTTTGCACATATTTTACCATAATATGATGATGCATGGCGTTTGCAACTCACAGCTAAATGTTGAACAATCTAAACCATACTATACATTGAACAATCTCACATTTTATTTGAATTTGTGATAACGTGTGGCGTTTTCAGCTTACAACTAAATATCGAACCATCTAAACAATACTATATATCAAACATTCTCACATTTTATTTGAATTTGTGGTAATGTGTGGTGTTTGCAACTCACATCTAAATACTTGTAGGCGTAGGGGGCGGGGCGCCGTACATAATGTGATAAACACATTATACATATGAGACATGGTTTAGTCTGTGAAGATCTAGCTAGAGCTTGAAATGTACTATGATTTGAAATCAACATAAAGTGGATTCAAAAAATCGAGTTCGAGTTCATATAGTACACATAGTTCATATGTAACTCGAGACTAATCATGTGGTGTGCTGTGAAGATAATACACAAACGATGGTTTAACTTGACAATAATGATGATTGTAGATCTTATTAAAACAGAGAAACACATTTCAAATGCTTTGACTACACAACAATCATTATTGTAGATCTTATTCAAATAGAGAAACGAATCCAAATTTAGTTCATATTGAAGCGGTAGTATATACGTTTGGAATTTGCTAAAATGTTCATTTGAGTACTAGATTGCATGCATTATACACGTAGCGAAATATTTTAATTGAACATAACATGAATTCAAAGTTTTGAATGACATTTGTAGTGTGAATTGATTTGGTACAGTACACATTAGGCTTGTTCGTAAATTTCAATTCGCGCCTTGTTAGCCCGAAATATTTAAGATATATCTTTGTCTCGTTGTGCTCTGACAACTCCCTCCATCTCAACCCGCGCCTTGCTATTCCAAAATTACAACGCACGCGAAAACTCCCACCTCCTGTGAAATCCCGACACGCGGAATGCCCGTGATACCCCTGAGCCAAAAGAACCGCCTCAAATCAGTGGGGGTACTTTCATAACTTACCCCACATTTCGGACAAGCGTGTCCCTAAGCCATGGTTCCCCCACTCCCATCCCATCCGCCCACCCATTCATACACCAAGGCCGGCAAAACCCGCGAAGCCCCACACCCTCCTCCGCCCGCCACCCAGCCGGAGTCTCTTCCCCGACGACGTCGTCCACATCAACACCTCAACGTCCCTCATCCACCGTACCGGATGAGGATCCGTCGTCGATCTGGTCGTCCTGCCAGTTCAGCCACCCCGTCCTCCACCTCCAAGGACCTGCCCCAATGTTCCCCTCGTCTTTCGCGCAACCTCCATTCCCACACCGCCGTCTTCACCTGCACCACCGGAAGAGAGTCATCATCACCGTTTCCTCGGATGAAGCAGCGGCCTAATCGGCGCCACCAAAGAGGTTGTACACTAATCACCGCATTTTCTTCTTGATTCAATCTCATGGTGCTGCCGGTGCTCGGTCCCGAGCCGACAAGACGCGGCTCCATCCATGGCGGCGTCGTCGGCCACTTCCTCCATGGCGTCGCTCCCTTGGCGGCGACGTCCACATCAGTAGGAGCTGCTGCTGCTTTCACTACTAGGGAAAAGCCTACCAGCAGCGAGGGTTTTGGGCCTCTCAGTAGCGCGGGCACCGGCGCTACTAATAAGGCGCTACAGCTAACGTATAGCAGTAGCGCCGGTTGTCCTACGCTACTGCTATACATGAATAGCTGTAGCGCTCTTTGGGAAAGGGCGCTACTGATATTATCTACAGCGCTGTTTGCTGGGACGCGCTACTGACAATGCGGCGCTACTACTAAATTTCCCCCCTCGCTACTACTAGTTTATTTATTAGTTTTTTCCTGCATATTTGTTTTGTATTTGAATAGGCTTTATACAATAATCTTTAGCATATCATACACATACAAATGTAATCATAGCATATACATACAATTAGTCTCATCAAATCATGTCATCATCAGAATCATCATCCAACACAAAGTGGTCTCTCGTCATCATCTCGAAAATAGCGATACAAGTCTCCAATGATATGCAAATACATCGTCATCCATCTAAACAATGATATACGTGAGAAGAGCTATCACTTTGAGAACATGAGTTCGTATCCCCCTTTCGCATTAGCGTGAACCTCTAAACTAACTACTGCCTGTCGCTCGGAAACCGGAAGGGCCTGACACTCTAGCCACTTGTCGTATATATACTCCTGGCATAGCACTTGTTCGCCATCTATGATCTATGCACCTGCATCATCACATGAGTCCATGATATGCAACATATATAGTTGAGCAACAGAAAGAGACAGACTTGGCAAAAATAAAAACAACATATCATAAGCATAAATAACAAAGTTCATCCTACCCCAAAATGCCCTAACTAGAGTGATTTTCGCTAGTCGAGGAGGAGGACGGTTTAATTACATCACAAATAAAGTTTCACCGTGCATAACTCAAAGTTTTGTCATACAGAATGTATGGACTAAACGCACACATTGTCATATATCGACATGTCGTTCCATCCATCCAAGTCAGGGAGATAGTCACCGAGCCTAGTGAAAGGCTTCAGGTCGAGACGCTGAGAGGCTATCCATGTTCGGACGTCTTCCCGCGACATTTGTCCTTCTCCATAGAACATCCCTGTTTTTCCGACGACCTCCTTCATGATGATTTGGGCAAGTTCGCGCTGGATGTTATAGAACTCAGCTCGAAGTCGATGATCCTCGATATCTCCTATGTCCTTTGCCCATTGCAGAATATGGGCATCGCCGGATCTAGGTGACATGCGAAGGTTCTGGTGATCCCGTCTGTACTCCAGCATGTGGTGTAGGACATAGAATCCATCATTAAGAGGATCGTTCGGTTGCTGGATGCAGCAGAAGTCGGTCTTATGGCCGAAGGCGACCCTGCCGCCCCTTGTCTTCTTGTCCCTGACCTCTCCACCCCTTGCTTGGTAGTAAAACATAGCACTGTCGAGAACATCCTTGATGTCGGTGTAATCCTTTTTGTGAATGTTCTTCGACGAGTCCAAGTAAAGAGCGTGGGAGAATCGAGGGTAGAGGATGAAGAGGATGGCGCGCCCGCCGCTGCGCAAAATAAGTCCTCAAATTAATTAGCCTCCATCGTGCAAATGAATGATTGAAATCGAAGGAAGGATAGCAGCGCGGATGACTTACACGGGATGATAAGGCACGAGAATCGCCTCCTTGTCCTTATTGGTGAGCATGAAGTTGACGATGTAATCCCTCGCGTATTCACGGTGATTTGCGCAGACTCCCAAGAAGCCCTCATGCATGTAGTACGGGTCAGCGACACAGATATGAGATATCTGCTCAACCCCGATGATGTAGTTCATGTGCAAGGCATAAAGGCGGACAAACGTAAAATCCAGCTTCTTCACGTGAAACATGTCAAATATGTAATCGAATTGGAGGAAGAACTTATCCACGGGGAAGCTGTCGACGTACGACATTTTCCGCGGAACGTTAACCACGTAGAGTGGGTATCCTGGATCTTTCGAGGCGATGAGGTCTTTCTCTACCCGCAGCACATCGTCATGAAGTCTCTTTAGATCGCCGAATCTGGCCCGTAGCGCTGTTGCAGGTAGGATTGGTTGACCGGGGATATGCCATTTATCCGCACCGGGGATATCTATACGGTCCTAAAGCCGAGGCTGCTTAGGCGGCTGGATCATAGAAACAACTTTTTTGCCTTTCCTCGATCTCTTCCTAAACTTCTTTACTACCGGAAGGTCGTCCATAATATGTTGAGACGGCAATTCAGGCACCGACTCATGACGCTCAAACCCTGAGGAGGCGCCAGTATAGACATACTGTTCAGCGGCGCCATCGTCGTCCTCATCCTCATCCATGGCGACGTCATCAGCGACTAATGGAGCCTCCTCCTTACCCCGTCCGCTATCACCCAACCCGACACCCGACGATAATTGGCTAGGTGGGGTGTTGATGTTCATACCTTGCTGAGGCTACGTGCTCGTGGGTGTGCTCCCGGCCGCCTCTAGACGAAGTAGACTCTTTGGCCACAACAGGACCCACCCAGCATTGCAACAATCACCAAGCCGCCACGGTGTCTCGTCGGCATCCCCCAGTAGTACTGGAGGAGGCAAATTCTCATGGCCCGGTTTGACACTGGCCACGGAAACCTTGAAGACGTTCGGGGGGATCGGCCGGCTGTGGAACAATGGTTCCTTCGGCTCCATTATCGTCGCCTTCCCCACGTCCACCTTCTGGTCGCCGATGGTGTACAATATGGTGCACGGGGTTTCGTTGGCCTACAAAGAATAGTCTGCGACGTGAGACATCCGAAAGGCAACGAAAACGGGAGATTATACATTTATACTGAAGGGGGCCAGTGTGACAGATACCGTGAGGGCGTCGACCTCAGCCAAAGACGAAGCACCGCCTAGCACGTCCGATGCGGGAGCCGGTGCGGGAGCAGGTGCAGCTGCAGGTGCTGGTGCAACGCTAGTTGAGCTGCTCCCCGCCAAGAAGTCAGCAAGGGGAAAGTCCGCTGCATCTTTTTTTGGATTTTGCCTGGTCCAATTGAAAACGGCCGGAACCAAGGTAGTAGAAATATCTAAAGCCACCTGTTTTGCGGTAGCTACCGCTGTTGCGACAGTCTCAGTTGGTTTCTTCTCAACCGCAATCTCAACCCTCTTGTCGATGTTTTCTTTATTTAACCTCCGTCTTTCCTTTCTCTCCTCCGTGGTCTCACGGTAGTACTTCTTCCACGTGGCGCCGTCTCCGACACCGTGCACGCGTCCATACAACGGTCGAGTATCCACCGGTTGTTGTTTCAATATGATCAACGCCCGGTTGAATGGAGTGTCCCACTTGGGCCTCGCCAATGCCTCAGACGGCGAGTCGCTTTCGGCCGCAATCCTGTGCTGCTCTCTCTACAAAAGGCACAACGTTCGTTTACAAATATGACTAACGTGTGCAGTCGAATTGATCAGAAACTAAAATTACCAGCAGTCTCATGAACTCCGTAATGACCGGTGTTGTCTCGTAAACCTTTTTCACTAGGTCCCAACGGTGCGGGCCCTGAGGACGTCACGCTCCTACGGAACAGTGAACTCCGCCAAGGGGTCTAGGATGCCCAGACTCACGGCTTCCGCGTCCTCCTTGGCCCATTTGGACCTCTTTCCGCCGTAACCATGGCTTCCGAGGTGGTGGCTCCCAATGTTCCTCTCTTGAAGCCCCTTCATGTACTTAGACTTTTTTTGGCATCTTCGGCCTCGCAAGCCTCCTTGAATATTTGAAACTGCTCTTCCGTGATTGTCGGATTATCCTTTACAATCTCGGATTAGGGTTCCTTCTTGTCGATGATCCTTGCTTTCACTCGATTTTTCCAGGCGGCCAACGCGTCGCTAAACTTGGTCATGGGCGTGTTTGTTTATCTTCTTCATTGCCGGGTCCTCATCTGGATCTTTATAATCCTTCTCATTCCGACCCGGGAACAAGAATATCTGGTGAAACTTCTTTAGGAGGGAGCTCCTCATATTTTCTATCTTCTGTAGTTTCTCATCGTTGATGGTGGCGGTTATCCGTACGATGCAGCCTATTTGATTGCCGTAGCATCGACGCACTTCCTCGGGCGCTGTTGGCTCAAAATTGCCATCGTCCGCCTCCGTTACCACCACTCTAGTAGTCCTGAGTTTGTTAGAAACCCGTTGCCTCTTTGCTTTCGGTTCTACACTGGCTCCGCTCCCTGGGGCAGCGCCGGTCTCAGTCTCAGCGCCGGTCTCAATGCTGGTCTGAGTCTGAGCGCCGGTCTCAGTCTCAGCACCGATCTGCGTGTCAGTCTCAGTCCCCGATGCCACCGGTGGGCCCAACAATAACATCGGTTGATCATCGGTAAGGCTAAAGAATTCATCTGCCGCCCGGTAGGCGTCGTCGCAATCACCAGAACCCTGTCCTTCATCGTTGCTAGCCATGTTTCCTATGATTAAATGTAGTCAATTAATTCTAGACCTAATAAAATGAATAATGACATAAAAAAGGCCTATTGTTTTGCAGGAATGTTGACTCCTTCCTGGTGCGGCAAATCACGGGCACTCGATATGTCCTAGTTTGTAGCACAAGTCATGCCGAAATTCACGGAAAATTTCGGCATGAGCTTTGCTAAAAAGTGGACAAATCGAGAACCTGAAATTTTCCGGAAAAGAAATGAATCAACATTCCGGCAAAACATAGGCCACTAAACATCATTCCCTGCAAACAGTGTCCAAATATACACGAGCAACCACATGTGCAAACAGTGTAGAAGAAAATTCATTTAACTATTAATAGAACAAAATTCAGTTAACTTTAGTGCTCTATAATGATGAAAGGAAAAAAAATTCAGTTAACTACTAATTTCATTCATTTAGGTTATTCATTTAACATCACCTAATTAACCTACTGTACCAATACTACGAGCAGCACTACTAACCTAATTAACCTAGCAAAACTCTAGTGCCCTAACTGAAAAACATCTAATTAACATCTAATTTTTTCTCTAAAATACAGAGAGAGATGAGTGAGGGGGAGGGGTGGGGGACTTACAGAGAGGGGAGAGACGGTGGCGGGGAGGTGCTCGGTGACGGAGGCAGGGGCGAAGAGGGCGGGCTCGGGCACGGGCAAGGGCGGTCCTGGACGGGCTCGGGCGGTGGTGAGGTGGAGGGCACCTACGGACGTGGAGGGCGTCCTTGGGCGGCGGCTGTGAGGCTGAGGAAGGCCTCGGGCGGCGGCGGTGAGGCTGAGGACGGCCTCGGGCGGCGGCGGTGAGGAGACGGCGGCAAGGGCGAGGGACGATTTGGGAAAGAATTGGTGGCTGGGGGCGGGGTGGGGGGAAACCGCTGTTTAAGTGAAACGTAACGGTAGCACATTTCCGGAAACGTGCTATAGCTAAGTTAGCTAGAGCGCGTTTACTGAAACCCGCTACTGCTATTCCTTTCTCCTTTTTCCCCTTTTTTCTTTTATTTTTCTTTACATTTTATTTTTTCCCTTTCTCCTTTTTCTTTTTCTTTCATTTTCATTTACTTTTCTACTTGTTTTTCACTTTATTTTATTTCCATTAGCAGCAGTGCTTTACACGTAAGCGCGCTGCAGCTAAGGAGATTAGCAGTAGCGCTGGGCCGTTATACGCGCTACTGCTAGGTTGGGCTAGCCATGTGCGCCCAGTTTGAACATAGCAGCAGCGCTTTTCGCTAGTACGCGCTACTGCTAAAGTCATAGCAGTAGCGCGGTTTATTCACGCGCGCTGCTACTAAGTAGCAGCAGCGCTTGATTTTGTACAGCACTACTGGTAAAATTCTGTGTATAGGCTTTTCCCTAGTAGTGTTAGCTCTCGCTCACACTGCTGCTCTGCTCTTGCTCTCGGTCCCCTTCCTAGTCTGCTCTTGCTCTTGCTCTTCCTCGTGCTGCTGCTCTCACTCTTGCTCTTGCTTGCGATGCTGCTCCGATTTAGCTACACTTCAGTTGACTGAATCGACTTTTGGGTCAGTCGATTTTAAGGGGGTGGGGGTGGGGGGGCTCGCCGGAGTTAAGGAAGAACCAGCCGCAGCGGGGAGGGGGGCTTGCTGGAGAGGTACCCCACTATCTATCTTAGGGTTCAGGGTGGGGGCGGTGGTCGCCGACGGTGGTGGGGCGGTGGCGTGGGGATCGTCAGAGAAAAAGCTCGGCACAGGGGGGGACCTACAGGGATGGCTAGGGCGGCGGCGGACCAGCGGTGGGGATTGTTTTCAGGGCGGGCGGGGCGGTGCACCGCCGGCCGCGGGCGGTGGGGGCGGCTGTTTGGCCGGTGCTGGCTGCCAGCTCAGGGGGTGGAGGTTGAAGATGAACTGCAGGCCCTTGATTTCATATCCAACAGCTGCAAAATCGACTGACCAGAGATGAGAAAGTCAGTCGACTGACTTGTAGCCTCACCTCTAGTGCGTTCAGTTTCGAGAGTAAAATTCAGTTTCGACAGCAAAATTCAGTTTTGATAGTTAAGTTCAATTTCGACAGTTAAATTCAGTTTCGACAGTTAAGTTCAGAGATGAGCGGCTAATGGATACATCTAGAAGTTTGTGGTTATGTATTTTACGTCATCTATTGGAGATACTATTAGAATTCCACTCAGGTTAACGTTGTCTCTCTTGTCCTGCTTCAGCCTCGGTGTCGTACAACTCACCGGAGCTGCTCCAATGACGAAACCCTCCATCACAGCGGAGCAGTACCTCGGGCTCCATCTCCAGACGCGTAAGATCTTCTTCCCCTCCTCCGACAGCCAAGTCAGTCGGAGCATCCTCACCGGCCAACCCAATCACGTGGAGATCGACATGGCTTCGCCAAAGATGTTGTACACTTCTTGTGGTTTGACTTAATCTCATCATGCTTCTTTGCATCCTATGATCTTCCCATTCTTGTGAACCAAACACCCAGATTGGCAGAAATCATGTGTTTTTAAATTCTCTATTTTGCACGTGCATTCCTATCCTATTCCTGTCTATTTCCTATCCCTGCATTGTTAGACTCCTCAAAATCAAACAAGCCCTTACACAATTACTTCTATTACAGATATGTGTCAAAGAAAACCTTGTGTGGCTTGTCCTGCTCCTGCGGTGCTGTGTTCCACCCCAGCTCAGCTGCTCCAACAACGGAAGGGCTCACCACAGCAAGGATCCGCTCTCCATACTGTCTTTCCCCGCCTCAGATATTCTTCCCCACCGCCGGCAGCCACGACAACTGCATTACCATCATCAACTGAGCAGATGACCTTGAGGACTACATGGGTCCGCAAGAGAGGTCGCACTCTTCCGTGTCTGCTTACGTTATGCATCTCGTAATATGATGACATGCTACTTTATCATCGTGTTCACCTATTAGACTCCGACTCAGGTCCAAACTTATGCTGAAACTTCAGGTTTTAAATGGTTGTGGGGTACATATTGGGGCAGCAATCAGTACTATATGTCTACTATCTAGTTAATCTCGGGTGTCTACTATGAGTTTCATGTTGGGTGCAAACAAACATTAAAGGAGCCATTATCTGTATTTTTTTAACTAAAGCTATTATCTGCCTGCTATCATTGGTTTTGGGTCTATCCATAGTTTGCTACCTTCACTCTAGATTCGTGCATGAACTCCTTACATAGTCTCACTATGTTTTATTCCTATGCATGTCAGTTATTGTACACAATGGAACTGAACATGTAGAGCAAAACAGACGAGCCTTGCGTGGCAATAAAATTTCATGCAGATGTCGCTCCATGGTGGGTGCAAAGGCAGACCCCCTCCACCCATTTCGGATCATAATCAAGAGGAAGATAACTGTTCTGAGGGGGATTCGGAAGCAGAAGACCACTCCTATTTACCTCATGAGGTCTTCGCTCTAACTTGGCATGCTAATGTTGGTAATATCATGCATATGGTGCCTTGCATTGCTTACTCTATACATCAAAGATGTCATCTGCTTAGTTTAGACATGCTTTGTGTCAATGCCATCTGTTTAGTTTCTGTCGGATGTGGGGTTCCGTCAAACCCTTAAGGTTCGAACACTGGGTGCGCGCAAAGTCTTTCCCTCCTACTGATCTACGCTCTAGCTCGCTAAGATCTTACAGACGAACTCAATGAACTCACAACATAGAAAGACACGGGGTTTATACTGGTTCGGGCCACCGTTGTGGTGTAATACCCTACTCCACTGTGGTGGTGGTGGATTGCCTCTTGGGCTGATGATGAACAGTACAAGGGAAGAACAGCCTCCTGAGGTTGAGGTGTTCTTGTGCTTTCTGACTTGTGTGTGTCTCTGGGTCTGATGAGATATCTCTCCCTGATCTCTCCCCTCTACTATGGTGGTGGCTAGTCCTATTTATAGAGGCCCTGGTCCTCTTCCCAAATATCGAGCAGGAAGGGAGCCAACAATGGCGGGCTAATTTGAAGGGGGGCAGCTAGTACGAGCCATCCTGACAAAAGTAGTCTTCGCCTGCACAAAGCTCTGGTGGTGACGCCGTCTTGGGCTCCATGATGACCTCTGTCTTACAGTCCATGGTCTTGGTCTTGTTGCACCGAAATGGCAACCTTTGCCTGAGGCCTCGGTACTTCGCGGCTGCGCTTGCCCCCTTTGCACCAAAGAGGAAACAAGGACGTTGCGCGTGCTGGCGCCCGCCTGGCGCCCGCCTTGTGTCGATCGTCATGGCTCACGTCACGAGAGCCTGGTGAGGTTCGCCTCGCCTTGATATCACCGCTCCTCGTGAGCCTGCCTAGCTAGGCCACTCCAGAGGAGGTCTTGCATCGTCCGCCTCATGAGGCTTGGCCCCTCGCGAGGGTCTTGATTGCTTTGTTGGTGAAGATGGGCCTTACGGCCTGCTGCTTGGCCACGCCGTGGGCCGCAGGAAGGCAAGTCTAGGGACCCCCGTTCCCAGAACGCCGACAGTAGCCCCCGGGCCCAAGGTGCGCTCGGGCTTGGCTTCGCGGCGAAGCCAATGGTCAAGTTCACAGCACCACGGGCCCCAAAAGCCTATGGCCTCGGTTGACGCATGGCGGTTGATTGGACGTGGGCTTCTGCGCTTACCCATGTTGCCTCAGCAACTGCTTGAGCTGACAAAAGGCCGGCACGGCGACACTTGCCTTCATTGCTTCTTCCTTGCCTCGCTCCAGATCCCCTTTCTCACTATTCGCCGCCGCTACCTATAGATCTGCTCTGGCCTTGCTCTGCATCTATCGCCCATGGCGCAGCGCAAGGTCAAGACTTCCTCGGCTCCAGCTTGGTATGAGCCCGCTCTTGAGGCACCCACTGTCACGGAGAAGAACCTTGCCTCCGTGCGCCTGCTGACGGCGGGAGAGAGCAACGAGTGGGGGAAGACGGAGCTCCGGCTTGCCTCCGACGATCCGGAGCTTGAGGGGAGCACCTTCTTTCCTTCTTTTCGAGCAACGTTTCCGTCGGGTTGGTTCCTCCCTTCTCTGATTTCTTCTATGAAGTCCTCGGCCACTATGCTGCAGGCGTTGCATCTCCATCCCAACTCCGTCCTCCTCCTGTCCATCTTTGCCTACTACTGTGAGGCATACCTGGGCATGATGCCGTCTGTGGCGCTCCTGCGCCATTTCTTCTTCCTCTGGGTCAGTGAGGGTCACATCTCTGGATGCACCAACTTCGTTGCGTCCGGCAAGGCCAACTCGATCTCGAGCACCGAGAAGAGGGCTGACAACATTCGATTCAAATGGGCCATGGTGGACGCCAAGCTCACTCATCCGCGCCTGGTGTTTCCGACGGAGGCGCCCCGGCAAGGCAAGGAGTGGCCCAGGGCGGAGCTTGTCGACGAGCGGGCATCGTCAGTGTTGGGGCAGATGATGACTGACTTGAAGTCGGGCAATGCGTGGGCGGCTAAAATAACGGGAGCAACGATGCTCCTGAGGGAGTTCTTGACGCTACGGGTTGCCCCACTCCAAGCGCGCGCGCCCCTTATGGGAGCTTGAAGGGGGGCAAAACAAGGCCCGCCTGAGGCCGGGGGACCTGCCTGACGACGAACTGGACACCATCCTGCGTCTCATAGTCGGAGACAACTACCCGCCCAACGCCTTCATTCCCCTGTTTCAACGCAGGGACCGGGAGGAATTTGTCGCCTCCAGGCCGACTTTTGATGCGCGCGGGCTGGTGCCGCCGGTGTTTTCGGGAGCTCCTACGGCACAGAAGCCGGTGGAGGTGTCTTCTGGCGAGTCCCGCGGAGAGGGGGAAGAGGAGGCGGACTCGGAGGAGACCCCAGAAGAGGTGGGGGAGACATCCCCTCCGAGCAAGGCTGAGATTCTCCACGCCCTTCCTGATGATGCCGAGGCCGATGCCTACCAAGGAGGGAAGGAGCAACCCCTCGTCCCGACGAAGGGTAGGTCATCGCTGGTGGACCGTGGTGCCTCCTCCACCACAACACCTCCTGGGGCTGGATCCGGTTCTGCCTCCACACCGCATGGCGCCACCGGAACCCGAGCGCCTGCCCCTCAGGTCCCGATGCTGTCGGGCCTCAAGCTTCACAAGCGAAAGGTGGAGTACCTTGCGGTGGACCGGTAGGTGTCTCGAACTTCGCTCTGTCCCTGTTGGTACTTGTTATTTCCTGATGCTCGCCTTTGGTTGATCAGGCAGACATCTTCAGCGAAGAAGAGGAAGGAGGGTACGACGGCTGTGCCTCCCTCCGCAGAGCCAGGAGGCAACATCGCCCGTGTCTCCCTAGCCTGGTTGTCCTCGCGGGGCCAAGAGGAGCATCGCCGCGTGGAGTCAGCCCCCATGGCCCCGCTGGCTCCGGAGGTGCCGGTACTTGGCGCGGCAGATGAGGTCCCAACTACTCCGGAACCCGTGGTCTCCCAAGCCCTGGTGATGATGTCGCTTCCTCCTACTGCTGCATCTCCACTTCCTAGTCCTTCTGCTCCTGCTGCCATCTTGGAGTGTGCCCTTTCAGAGATGACCCAACTGCAGGCGGATCTCTTGAGCGTTATGGTCGGCCCATGAACGGATGATTCCAACTCTAGCTCGTTTACGTCCATAATGCGGTCTGTTTGGCCCATGTTTGGCCAATCGATCATACGGCCGGTATAAGGCCCATTGATGATACGGCCCGCAGAAGGCCCACTATTTCTACGACCCGTGGAAGGCCCATTGTTTCTACAGCTCGTAGAAGGCCCACTGTTTCTACGGCCGGTAGGAGGCCCAGTGTCACTACAGTAAATATTAGCCCATGGTTATTGTGGCCTAGTTTAAAAAAATAGGTTATTGCAGCCACTACCTAACCGCGGAAAAAGAACTGCAATGACTACAAGCAAACAAATAAACAAGACAACAAGGAAATAAATAAGCAAGCAACTAACGCTAGGCTATCACGACTATTACACATATTACATCCACTGGGCATCAATGTTCGCCACCAGTGCAAATATAGGGAACAAAGCAGCATATCATATACACTGGTTGTCAAAGTTGGCGACTAGCGCAAATAAATGCCGCAGCAAAACAAATCCAGAACTAAAACCACTTCAGAAGATCTCAAGAAACAATATCCTGGGTACCCATAATGCTGGCAAGATGCTTAGCAAGCTTATTGACTTTCTCTTGTTTAGCGCTTAAATCCTCCAGTGCTTGCTGTTGCACCAGAAAATATGCATCTGAATTCTGTAGGGACTTCCTCAGTACTTCAGCTTCCTGTGGCAGTACATCTGATCTATGTCTTTCAACTCGAAGTTGAGACTCAAGGAGACGAATTGATTCATGCAGCGAGTTCGAAGAGCTTGTGCGAGCAGTAGTGGCCAGTAACTCGAACGCTACATCAAGACAGGACTTTTGGGTTCCCTCACTGTCGTCAAGATAGTTTTTATCAGCTTTCTTGGAGACCAACATGGATGTCTCACTATCTTGAACCTTATCTGCATTACTTCCTTTACCATTGGATAACGCGGTACTGTTCTCCAATATTTTGTCCGCATTCTAAAAGAGAAACAAGTAGACACATCACATGTTTACCATGTTGTATATGAAACTCATTTTGGTAAATGAGTTCAGTAGTAAAGTGGACAGGATAACAACATGAAACAAACATATATCTATGTACCATGGTCACTTTATGGTCTATATCATTCTAGTTTTTGTTACCAAAACAAGATATGTACACAGTTCAAATAATATTAGTTCAAGACAAAGCAGAATAGACAGAATATAAGTGTGGGTAAGTATAGAGCAATAGCAACACTTTTAATGTGCATGACATGAGAACATAACTGTTTATTCAATTGAAACTGAAATCAACATAGAGCAGGTTACAACAGCAAACCAGTTAAAGAAACAGGTTGAAAACATACCTGTAGCACCATTGGAGTTTCAATTCCATCCTTCAAATTTGAAAATAGTTGGTATGAGTAAATACATTAATGCAAGAGCAAAGGAGTATGAACCATAGCTACAGAACCTGACCTGAGAACAAATCTTCTTCTCCTTTAAGCGTTGAGTTGGGATTCAGAGTGGTGGTCCTCGTGCTTTGGGCACTGCAGTTCCCTTACTAACTGCTCGTGTTTGGGTGCTCTATGGTGGAGACGGTGTTGTGTCAACTGGAACTGGCTTACTATCTGCCGGGGTTGGGGTTAGAAGGGGTGTAGCTGCTTCTCTGTCCAACTGGGTAGGGGTACAATCTGCGAGACTCTGGGTTATGTGTGGTGGATCTGGTCCTTGGGCAAGTACAACCGTGGTTCTATCTGCATCAACTGGTAGCACTCTCTTTTCTGAAGACCGTGTTGTTACTCCCTTAGATACTGCCATCACGCTCTCCAATTCAAATGGCTGATAAACAAGAAAAGTAATTGAAAGTATAGACATTGTATGATAGACAGGTTCAATGGATAGTGGAGAATAAAAGAGGGCATGAAATAATTCATATTTATGTTGTCTAACCAAACATGATAGCATGACACAATTTCACATGTATGATGGCTAACTAAACAGGATAGCATGACACAATTTCACATTATGATGGCCAACTAAAACAGATGGAAAGACATAGTTCAAAAGATGAGACTATGTAAACAGGATGACATGACATAACTATATAATGTGTTTATTAAATAGGTTGGCATGCCATAATTCACATACATTCACGGATAGAATGCCATAATTCAAAATATGATGACTGTAGACACTAAACATGATGAGATGATATAACTATATGATGTCTTTATTAAATGGTTTTCCATGCCATAATTCAGATAGATGATGTGTATGTACGATGTAAACTTGATGGAATTATATAATTCAAATATATGATTTATATAGTAAGCAAGTAAGCAGATGGCAATCCATATATGATGTAAAAGCTAAGAAATGCAAGACAACATGCATGACATGGGTAATATAACCCTGTGAAGTTTGAGCATAGACCTCAAGGGGGAAATAGGACTGGTCATCAGTCTCTGAATCCTCCTCTGAGGAGCTCTCTGTAACCAGCAAGATGTCTGCTTCAGCAGGTAGCATTGTCTGCTCTGAATACCTTGTTTTCACTCCAGATACTTCGATCACTGCTTCAAATGGCTGATGCACAGGAAGAGTAGTTGAATATACAAACGTTGTCGACAAATGGAACACGTAATACAAAAAAATGATAGCATGATATAATTCACATACATGATGATTGGCTAAACAGCATGGCATTGCATAGTTCACATATATAATGCCTTTGCAACAAGATAGCATTGTATAATTCACATATATAATGTCTTGCAACAAGATGGCAATGCATAATTCACATATATGGTAATTAGACACTGAACAGGTGGCATTCACACAAAGCATGTCTAAACTAATCAAATGACATAGCAATGCGAGACACCATATGCACGATATGAGAAACATAACCCTGCCAAGTTAGAGCATACACCTCGAGGGGGGGATATGACTGGTCATCTGTCTCTGAATCCTCCTCTGAGGAGCTATTTGTAACCAGCGAGATATGCGCTTCGTCAGATAGCATAGTCTGCTCTGAAGACCTTGTTTTCACTCCAGAATTTGCCATCACCGTGTCAAATGGCTGATGCACACGAACATCAGTTGAATGTACTAACATTGTTAACAAATGTAATATGTAGCGAAAAAAAGGATGGCCTGATATAATTTACATATAAGATGACTGGCTAAGCAGGATGGCATTGCAAAATTCACATATATGATGCCTGGCTAAACAAGATGGCGTTGCATAATTCACATAAACGATGAATAAACTAAACAGATGGCATTCGCACAAAGGATGTCTAAACTAAGCAGATGACATATTTGATGTATAAAGTAAGCAATGCAAGACATCATATGCATGATATAACCAACATCAGCATGCCAAGTTAGAGCGAAGACCTCAGGGGGAAAATAGGAGTTGTCTTCTCCTTCTGAATCCCCCTCAGAACAGATATCTTCCTCTCAATTACAATCCGAAATGTGTGGAGGGGGGCTGCCTTTGCGCCTACCATGGAGCGACGTCTGCATGAAATTTTATTGCCACGCAAGGCTCGTCTCTTTTGCTCTACATGTTCAGTTCCATTGTGTACAATAACTGACATGCATAGGAATAAAACATAGTGAGATTATGTAAGGAGTGCATGCAGAAATCCAGAGTGATGGTAGCAACCTGTGGATAGACCCAAAACCAATAATAGCAGGCAGATAATGGCTTCAGTTAAAAATATAGATAATGGCTTCTTTACTATTTGTTTCCCACCCAACATGAAACTCATAGTAGACACCGGAGATTAACCAGATTGTAGATAGATACTATTGATAGCGGCCCCGATATGTACCCCACAACCATTTAAAAACTCAAGTTTGACCATTAGTTTGGAGCTGACTCATAGTCTAATCGGTGAACAAGACGATAAAGTAGCATGTAATATTAAGCGATGCATAACGTAAGCAGACACGAAAGAGTGCGACCTCTCTTGCGGACCCGTGTAGTCCTCGAGGTCATCTACTCGGTTGATGATGGTAATGAATTTTTCATGGCTGCCAGCGGTGGGGAAGAAGATCTGAGGCGGTGAAAAACAGTTTGGAGGCCGGATCTCTGCTGTGTTGGACCCTTCTATCGTTGGAGCAGATGAGCTGGGGTATACGACGGCGCAGCAGGAGCAGGACCAACCACGCAAGGTTTTCTTCGACAACTATCTGTAAGAGAAGTAATTCTGTGAGGGCTCATTTGAATTGGAGGATTCCAACAATGCAGGGATAGGAAATAGACAGGAATAGGATAGGAATGCACGTGCAAAGCAGAGAATTTAAAAACACAGGATTTCTGCCAATCTGGCTGTTTGATTCACAACAGTTGGAAGATCACGGGATGGAAAGAAGCATGGTGAGATTAAGTCAAACCACAAGAAAATGTACGGTTATAATGCTATTATGCTACTATCTCTTAGTCTTGTGCTTCATGGATAGGAATTTGAAAAGGAGGACAAGTGAAAATTAAAATTCCTACGTTTTTTCTTTCAAGGAGACACTAAAGGAACAAATCCGTTTGCTCAGTGGACAATATATATAACATGTAGAGTAAAAAAGAGATGTAACAAGTGTACAACCTCTTTGGCGAAGCCATGTCGATCTCAACGTGATTGGGTTGGCTGGTGAGGATGCTCTGGCTGACTTTGTTGTCGGAGGAGCAGAAGAAGATCTTAGGCGTCTAGATATGGAGCCCGAGGTACTGCTCCACTGTGATGGAGGGTTTCGTCATTGGAGCAGCTCCGGTGAGTTGTACGACGCCGAGGCTGAAGCAGGACAAGAGAGACAACAAACAACGTTAACCTGAGTGGAATTCTAATAGCATCTCCAATACATGACGTAAAATACATAACCACAAAGTGCTAGATGTAAAATACATCAGCCGCTCATCTTTGAACTTAACTGTCGAAACTGAACTTAACTGTCGAAACTGAACTTAACTGTCGAAACTGAATTTTGCTGTCGAAACTGAATTTTACTGTCGAAACTGAACGCACTAGCAAGGTGAGGCTACACGTTGGTCGACTGACTTTTTCATCTCTGGTCAGTCGATTTTGTAGCCGTTGGATACGAAATCAAGGGCCTGCGGTTCATCTACAACCTCCACCCCTGAGCCGCCAGCCACCACCGGCCAAACAGCAGCCTCCCGCCGCCCGCGGCCGGCGGTGCGCCGCCCCGCCCACCCCTAAAACACTCCCCACCGTCAGTCCGCCGCCGCCCCGGCCATCCCTCTAGGCCCCACCGTGCCGAGATTTTTCTCCGGCGATCCCCATGCCACCGCCCCGCCAATGCCCCGCCACAGCCGGCGACCACCGCCCCCATCCTGAACCCTAAGATAGATAGTGGGGTACCTCTCCAGCGAGCCCCCTCCCTGCTGCGGCTGGTTCTTGCTTCACCCCGGTGAGCCCCCCCCCCACCCCCTGAAAATTGACTGACCCAAAAGTCGATTCAGTCGACTGAAGTGTAGCTAAATCGGAGCAGCATCACAAGCAAGAGCAAGAGCGAGAGCAGCAGCGCGAGCAAGAGCAATAGCAAAAGTAGACCAGGCAGGGGACCAAGAGCAAGAGCAGAGTAGCAGCGCGAGCAAGAGATAAAGCAGCAGCAGCTCCTACTGATGTGGACGTCGACCGCCGAGGGAGCGACATTGTGGAGGAAGTGGTCGGCGATGCCGCCGTGGATGGAGCCGCGCCGTGTCGGCTCGGGACCGAGCGCCGGCAACACTGTGAGATCGAATCAAGAAGAAAATGCGGCGATTAGCGTACAACCTCTTTGGTGGCACCGATTAGGCCACAGCTTCATCCGAGGAAACGGTGATGATGATGCTCTTTCGGTGGTGCAGGTGAAGATGGCGGTGTGGGAATGGAGGTGGCGCGAAAGACGAGGGGAACGTCGGGGCAGCTCCTTGGAGGTGGAGGACGGGGTGGCTGAACCGGCGGACGATGAGATCGACGACGGATCCTCATCCGGTACGGTGGATGAGGGACGTCGAGGTGTTGCTGTGGACGACGTCGTCGGGGAAGAGGCTCCGGCTGGGTGGCGGACGGAGCAGGGTGTGGGGTTTCGTCGCGGGTTTTCGCGGCCTCGGGTGTATGAATGGGTGGGCGGATGGGATGGCAGTGGGGAACCATGGCTTAGAAGCGCGCTTGTCCGAAATGTGGGGCAAGTTACGAAAGTACCCCCACCAATTTGAGGCGGTTCTTTCGGTTCAGGAGTACCACGAGCATTTCGCGTGTCGGGATTTCACAGGAGGTGGGAGTTTTCGCGCGTGTTGTAATTTCGGAATAGCAAGGCGTGGGTTGAGATGGAGGGAGTTGGCGGAGCACAACGAGACAAAGATATATCTTAAATATTTCGGGCTAACAAGGCGAGGGTTGAAATTTCCGGACAAGCCTAACGTGTACTGTACCAAATCAATGCGCACTACAAATGTCATTCAAAACTTTGAATTCATGTTATGTTCAATTAAAATATTTCGCTACGTGTATAATGCATGCAACCTACTACTCAAATGAACGTTTTAGTGCATTCCAAACGTATATACTACCGCTTCAATATGAACTAAATTTGAATTCGTTTCTCTATTTGAATAAGATCTACAGTAATGATTGTTGTGAAGTCAACGCATTTGAATCCATTTCTTTGTTTTAATAAGATCTACAATCATCATTATTGTCAACTTAAACCATCATTTGTGTATTATCTTCACAGCACACCACATGATTAGTCTCGAGTTACATATGAACTATGTGTACTATTTGAACTCGAACTAGATTTTTTGAATCCACTTTATTTTGATTTCAAGTGACATTACATTTCTAGCTCTAGCTAGATCTTCATAATCTAACCCATGTCTCATATGTATAATGTGTTTATCACATTATGTATGGTGCCCCGCCCCCTATGCCTACAAGTATTTAGATGTGAGTTGCAAAGACCGCACATTACCACAAATTCAAATAAAATGTGAGAATGTTCGATATATAGTATTGTTTAGATTGTTAGATATTTAGTTGTAAGCTGCAAACGCCACACATTATCACAAATTCAAATAAAATGTGAGATTGTTTGATGTATAGTATGGTTTAGATTGTTCGGCATTTAGGTGTGAGTTGCAAACGCCATGCATTATCACATTATGGTATAACATGTGCACAACACGTGTATCACTGCTATATTCATGCATGCAATGTTTAAAACACTATGATCTCCTATTCAAATATATGAATCCGCTTTCATATCAAATTATGATCTTCGTTAGTCTCTTACACCCACACAATCCTCTAACCTTTCTAGCTACCACTAACTTTATCTCGTGCATGCACACGCCCTCCTCGCCCTCCCCCTTCCTCGGCATTCTATACACCGGGCACATTCATTTTTTTCTTTAGGTCGTTCTCCTAGAGTCTCCACAACTCCTTTTCGACACACACCGATCAATAAACCTCTCCAGCAATGCCTGCCTACAACATACACACACACCTTCAATCTCCTCCTTTATGTGTCCTTGCCGCCTCGTGTCTCTCATACGGTCAGACACATGTGTAAACTCTCGCCCCTCTTTTCATCAATCTGACAACCACACACTCCTCCCCGTATCTAGCTAGTAGTTGGGCCTCTCGCACCACCTCCTAGCTCCGTTATCTCTGTCTATCCGTCTCGTTGGGCCTTATTTGCCTCTAACAAATGGACATACACCGACCGATCTCTCGCTATACATATAGATAGCTAGGTCCTTATAACTCGTTTTTACCCACACGTCAATCGATCTACCTCATTAGTTGTGTCTCTCCCTTCCTCCGACAAACAATAATTGATCTACCGATCTAGTTAGGTTTGCTTACCAAACACATGGTTCCCCTTCATCATCCATGGATGCGTCCCGAAAGATCTATCACGCACAGGCACACACAAAAACACATCCCCACTCTTATTGATAACATTGTAGTTCCACCCTCAGTTTTTCCAGTAGGCCTCTCCCACCATCTTCGAGAAGCAACTCTATCACCCATCCAGCACTCTACCCCTCTCCCTCCCTCTCCCTCCCTCTCTCTCTCCTCTCTCTTTCTCTGTCCCATCATATTTCCCGTCCTTCAGTTATGTATGGATGTCGACCGATCTCCCTCAAGACAAAGCTAGGTCTCTCCTTCTCAACACATATACGAGTCGTTCTACCTATATAGTTAGGCCTCTGCCTACCCCTCCCCCCACCCCCTCCCCCCCCACACACCGATACATCGAGCGCTCTACTCATGTCTCCCTGCCACACACAAACTTGACATGTGCCCTCTAACGTTCCGGTAGGCCAGTCGCCCTATATCTTTGACTTGCACACACACACAATTTCAATGGCTCTCTTCATCGATCTCGCACCCACCCACTTGATCCTCTCTTCGACTCTATCGATAGCTATGACCCCTCCCTCTCTTCTCGTGGATTGCCCGACCCTCTATGCATGATATGGATAGGCCTCCATTTCACGCACATTGCATGCAAAATTTTGTTTGAGATGTCATCGACACATATTCCCACAAATAATTCACGAAATCAGCCCCCCACCCCACCCCCCCCCCCAAACAAAAAACACACACCAACGCCGGTTTGTATCTCTCTCACACACCCACGTAGGTGGGGGACGTGCACAAAGAGAAGAGGTGCATGCACGGCGCACGTACTCCCGTCTCTTTGCCAACCACACCAGCGCGGGTACACTGTGGAGCTCATTTCTGTACGAAAAAGGCAGCCCACATGGTAATTTGGCACGTGTACTAGTTGTCCACTTGGTGGAGGGAGGATCGTCTACCACGGGTGAACAAACAAATTGCGAATTGATGTGTTATGTTAAAAAAAGAGGCAAACCATGTGGGGCCTACCTTAGTGGCAAGGCTCTATACACTGGAGTACTTTTGATTTGTCCCGTCAACTCGCAGAACGAGGAGAAGCTTGCTTAGTACGCCGTCTCCCCTGTTCCTAAATATAAGTCTTTGTAGAAATTTCACCATGAACCACATGCGGATGTATATAGATGCATTTTTAAGTGTAGATTCATTCATTTTGTTCCATATGTAGTGGAATCTCTACAAAGACTTATCTACTAGTAATAGCTAGCCCCCACTACTAGGAATTCTCTATCCTCTCCTTGAGCCACATCATCAAAATTGATGTAGCCGTTAGATGAAGTAAATCAGTCCATAATAGCTGTCTGATCTACACGTTGAGAGGCTCCGCACTAAGCCACATGCAAGCATGTAGAAATACCATGGCACATGCATGTGAGTGGGTTTTAAATCACATCAACATGTCTGCATGCAAGCATGCACCGGTAGCATGCATGTAAGTGAACTTTTAAGTCCCATTAACATGTCAAAAAGAAAAATATAATCCCATTATGCAGTAGGAGTTGGATGATCTTTTTTCCTTACGTGGGATGATCTAAATGATGATGGGAGTTTATTTAGTTTGGCTACCACATTTGTCATGCGGTTATAGAGTTTTTTTTAGTTCTATGAAATCGATAATTTTGCGCAGAGAGATATATCGCTGTTCCGCGGCAACACGCGGGGACTCATCTAGTAATATTTAGGAACGGAGGGAGTACTATGTAAAGAGTTAGGTGTCGCACGGTGATAGTGTGAGGTGGGCCATGTAATCACTGAGCCTGCGTGTTTTCACTGCTCTTGCACGCCTCCGCTGTAAGAATGGAGAAAATTGTAATCTAGTGGTAGTACCTCCTTTCGCCGAATGCGTGGGACATCCAACAGTCCTACCACCTCAGGAATAAAGACCAATGAGCCTTCAAATCACATAGACCCAGTAGTAAGTTGGACGGACGAAGCAACCATCACTCTTGGACCAGTGAGAGGTCGCATCCGCTCTGCCCGGGCGTTAATACGGCACCGATTCTTTGGAGCGGCGCTAACCGTTTCAGGCAGGAAGCGCACGCGGGCGATGGAGGGGCTTTGGGTGGGCTAGGCTGGTCAGGAGCGGGCGTGGCAGCTATCTGCATGTCCCTACCGGACACGCCCGGAAATGAGAGGATGCACTGACTCTCGCGGCTAAAATCATACACTACACAACATCTCTCTGTAGGAGTAGGTCGATCTTTCACTCTCTCTAACACACACATGTTGTTAATACACACACACACACACATGCACACGCATGCACCTTGGTCCCATTGCACCTTCTAACATGACTTATTACACCTAGACGGAGGGAGTAGTAAGTATACGAGATACGGTGGCGCACTGACTTAAGTCGAATACAAGTGCCCAAAATTTATGTGCATGTTATAATAAGGATTCACTTAAAATAGTACGTGAGCGAAGAGAGGGATCAATTGGACAGTGTTCCCGAGCAGTAGCGACATGTGGGAGGTAAGATACACCACTGGCGATTTTAATTTTTCTTATTAATTTTTTTGTTTCAGCCTCTGACTGGTGGGACCCAACGTACTACGTGGAGAGAGGTAAGGTGACTAAGGCTGCATTATTTCTGCACCACTGTGGATAGTCTTACCACCAAAGCCACATGACACGATTATGATTGAAATCCCAATGACTCCCACACACACACAAAAAAACATGGCATGCTTGTCACACGAATGCAGGAATGTATAAAAGGTTATTTCCCTCTCATTGAACATAACGGGAGGGTTCTGTAGCTGGTTAGCCTGTTCGCTCATCAAACTTGAGGTCTCGGGTTCGATAACTACACTTGAGCATAATTTGTGCCAGGAGGATTCTTTGACTGGTCAAAATGTTTTCTAGGGTTTGCACGCTTCACACTCTCTCTCCAGTATATATATACACGTTGGAGCCTCAGCGCTTGTAGTTGCTCTCTTCACACGCCTCTCTCTCCCCTCACTGCTGCTCAAAGAGCCGGCAGGATCCGTCCGCCGGGAAGGGAAGGAGGCTTAACACTGTCGCTATCGGCGAGGGACTACCGGCGTAGCTATTCACTTTCCACCCAGCGGCGGCGCGGGAGGGCCTCCGACCACTTCTTCTTCGTCGCCGTCCCGTCGCCCACCGAACCACGCCCCAAGAACCTTAAGGTATAATTTACTTACTCCACATGCATTACTCTAGCTGCATGTATACCATGAATCTAGGACGTGGTTCAAAGAGGAAAGGAGTGGGGGAAAGTAGTGGGAAAAGTTGTATATAGCATGAATCTAGGACGTGGTTCAAAGAGGAAATGAAGGGGGAAAGTTGTATAGCATGAATCTAGGACGTGGTTCAAAGAGGAAAGGAATGGGGGAAAGTACTGGGGAAAGTTGTATCACATAAATCTAGGACGTGGTTCAAAGAGGAAAGGAAGGGGAGAAAGTACTAGTTCAAAAAGGAAAGGAAGGGACAAGGCTGTAGAGTTTGAGCAGGACTAGATTTGCTGCGCTCACATAGGGAAAGGTGTCTATAGATAACAAAACTGGGACCAACACATATGCTCCTTGGTTGTTTGTTCTTTGTTGCAACAGACTGTGCATGACCATAGTACATTAGTAGATGCACATGGTGCTGGTGCATCCACTGTCCCGTGCAACTCATTAGCTTTTGTTAATCTAAGGCCCTGTTTGGTTAAAAACTCCCTAGTCCCTACCTGCTTGGTTCCAGGGACTAAACATGGACTAGAGGTTATTAAATGACATGCTAAAAGACCATGTTACCCCTAGTAATGAACTAATAGAGACAAGGTGCGATGCGTAGCAGGGGCAACTGTTGGAAAAAGTCCCAAAAAGACTCCCTCGGGGTCTTCTTTCTTTAGTCCCAAATGCCCACTTTTAGTCCCAAAAAGTCCCTCCTGTTTGGTTTATATGGGACTGACATGGAGTTCTTTTAGTCCCTACACCAAAATGTCCCTGTAAACAAACACCCTCTAATAATGCCACTGGAAAATTGATGCAATGCCACAGTTAAAAGCAAATTACATGTTTAACAAATTTTATTGTTAATATAATCTCTGTGTTAATATTAATCAATGCCACCGTTTGAGAAATGCTACTGTCTTGCTTTCTTTCCCATTTAGATAAGGTAGATGCTTCTTTTTGTTGGCTTCTGTGTCATCCAGCGTTATTGACCACTAATTGTTTCCTTTGCACCTCTGTGTAAACAGGGTTATCTACTTCACCTCGTTGCCATTGTGATCTTTTGTTGCACTGCACAAAACACTTTTGTTTTAAGAGTTTTATGTGCAGTTCAACCAAAATCTCACACCGACAATGTTGCTTGATTGCTTGATCTTAGTGGAACTGCACAAGAGGAGATCTTACTTCCTATCTGTTAAGGTGAATTTGGTTCAGATCTTCTTCTTGTGAGTTGTTTGAATTCCGCATCATCAGAGGTCAGTACTAGCCTTCTTTCACATGATTCTGTAGTGTGCTTTCATATGTTGTGCTACTTGTACGATAATGTTGCTTGATTTTAGTGAACTGCACAAATGGAGACAAGACTTCTAATCTGTATGTGCACCGTAATATCCCATTGAGGTAAGATAAGGATATTTCATAACTTCTGGCCTGTATTTTGCCACTTTCATCAAAAAATTAAGTTTAGTACTATACTTGTGCTCCCTAATTGACATGCCAAATATTATTTGAAGGCGAAGCTTGTCTGTTATTGAACCAAGTGATGAAGGGGAAGAACAAGCGGAAGAAAAACAAAAATCAACTCCTGGTGCTGTAATGAAGCACTGGAACTGTGATGACACAAGTAATGATATAGTTTTGCATCTTAATTTATTGCTATGACTGGAATGAGCAATTGTTTTGCCACTGATTTGATGCCACTCTTAATGTGATATGTAATTATATCAACTTGTGCAAACATGGATCTTCTTCGAAGATACCATATATTTTAGTGGAACTGCACAAGAAGATGTTGGAAACATTAAACTAATCGAGGAGTATATAGTAAGCATGGCCACCACCGTAGATAGCAACAGATGGTTCCGGAGAAGTGCTTCATCTGTATGCTCTACACAATAAGCCTCCTGACAAAGGTTGGTACTCGCCCACTGATTTCATCCATATGATTGAGCTTTGTCATCTCTATTGGTGTTGTGCTACTGTTTAGATACTGTCATGAAAAAGTGGTATTGTCCTTGAGAAGTGCTTCATCTGTGCTATTTTAAATATTTCCTTTCCTTTTTTTCGAGCAAACAGGGATGCTGGCATTTAGTAGTCCTCTTGTCTTTGCACAACAGGATCATCTTCCTCTGAAGAAGAATATGGAGTACGTGAAGTGACTAATTCCGATTATGCCAGGATGAAGAAGCCCTGTCTATCTTCTCATCAGAAGGAGCAGTTGAAGGATGGTTACATTACTCCCCACAAGACCAAACTAACTTCAGCTCAGAAGGACTAACAAATCTCCATCTTTTTGTTGTGATGCGCGAGTACAATGTTGTTTTAGGATTCTTTCTGGTGAGTTCCATTTTCTAAAAGTGTGCTCTACATGGACCATGTATGTGCCTGTTGAAACTGTCAATTCATAGTACAGTTTGCTTTATACTAATCACTTTTTTGTATTTGTGCAAACATGGGTGCTCAGCTTGATTTCAATGGGAACTGCACAAAATGTTCATGAATACATCGAATCATTCATTTCCACCACAAGAAAGGTAGTGCCGATAAGTTCAAGGCGTTGCAACATATAAGGGCGAAATCATACAAGCTACGCGCGAATTTGGTTGATCTTGGTGGAACTGCACAAAAATAATAGCTGGTTTATTTAGCACGAGGTGACATGTCAATGTCCGAACTGATGGCAAACCCTGCCCATTCCACAATCGTATGCATTTGATATTTTGGAATGGGACAACCTTGTCAAATTTTTCTCATTGATTTTAGCAAGACATACGTTTGATATTTTTGAATGGGATGCCCTTTGCTGTCAGCAGCGTCGATCAAATTTTTCTTTATTCTTTAGTTGTGAAGTAAATATTGCCTCTGACATGTGAGTCGCTGAGATGCATAATCATCAATTGTTTTGAATGTTCTCTGTGAATTGACAGGCATGTGTGTTTGATTGCAATGTACAGAAATGCTAAAAAGCTACTCAAACTCTTTGTACTCCTTCTGTTCCTTTTTACTTCGCACATTGTGAAAGTGCATACTTTTTTGTATAGGATTGGTAAAAGTAGAGATACTTTGACTGTAGACAAAACTTGTATGTAGACTAGAAAGGACCGGAGGGAGTACATGTGAAACTGCTGCAAACGAGGTGATCACCCTAGGAATAATGCTAGTACGTATTGTTTTGCATGTTCATCCAATGCCAGTGATACAGGAATTCGAACTAATCGAAATAAATTCATTCATACAAAGTCGGATTTCATATAAACATGATGGATTTCATTACATTTCATACATTCTTCAACTATAAAGGGGGTGCGCTGGAGGTATAATTAATTAACCGAAGCTACCCACATGTGTCCTGCTGAGCCGAACAGAAGCTTCAGTGACTTAACTGTAGGTGCAGTTGCATAACTGACATGTGGCCTGTTGGGCCCATGTGTCAGTCAGCCAACTGCACCAGCAGTTAAGTAGAAGCACGTTCTTCTCCAGCGCAGCTCTCTGACTCCACGTCGCCGCCAAGAAGCTAACCGACCGTCGATGGTCAACCCTCCTAGCTTGGCTTCAACCGGAGGGTAGCAGCGGTGGCCTTACTTGGACCCGAGCGGCGGCGACCTACCGTGTTCTACTCTTCCTCGTTTTCTGTGTGGCACGGCCTCGTTGGCAGTGGGGTGGGGCCTTGGCGGAGCCGGCGATGTCCTCTGCCTCGTTGTTGGCGGGGTGGGGCCTCGGCAGAGCCGGTGGTGTCCTCTGCCTCGTTGTTGGCAGGGCAGGGCCTCGTTGGAGCTGGCGGTGTCCTCTGCCTCATTGTTGGCGCCACGAGGCCTCGGCGGAGCAGGGCCTCGTCGACGCCAGCGGAGCGGGGACTCGTCGGAGCCGGCATTGTCCTCTGCCTCGTTCTCGGTCTCGCCAAAGAGCGCCTCGCCCGCTTCATCGCCCTCTTTGCTAGCCTCTTTGTAGGAGGCCGCAGCCTCCGCCACCTGCATGCGGTACCGCCAGCGCTTGAGGCGGCCCTTGCGGGCAGAGCGGTACGAGTCGAGCAGCGCCTCCTGCTCCGCCCGCTCCACGACGATCTGCCCCTCCGCCTGCAGGTGCTCCTCGAGGAGATGGTGGTTGTAGGCGGCGTCGGCCTGCACCTCCCGGAATTGCTCCTCACGCCTCTGCCTCACCCTGTCCATATATTGGGCATGGGTCTCGCCGATGGTCATGGTGCAATGCACCGGCGAGTATGGCGCGGAGGAGGGGGTTGGCGCCGGATCATTGACTACCATGTTCTCCATTGGGACGTCGTCGTCCTCCGGCTGCCTGCCGGCCAGCCTGTCGGCAGCAATTGCTGCCATCTCCTTGTGGTCCGTCGTCCACCCGTCCCGAAGAACGACGAAGCACGAGGAGCCATGGTGGGTAGTAGTGGTGTGGACAGGAGAAAGGGAATAGATGCGGATGACTGCGGCTATGGCCGGCGCAGCAGTTTATATAGCAATGGTGGGCGGGCGGAGGGACGGACGTGTTGCGCCGGAGTAGCCGCCTCGACAACCGCGTATCATTAATGTGGGCGGCAGATGGACGGACGGACGACACTTGTGTCGTTTGAAGGTGGAGCAATCGCCTGCACCGGGAAGCAGGGAGGGCAGCGCTGACTGTTTCGGGAGGAAAACGCGCGCAGGCGAGGAGATGACTTTACTTGGAGAGGATGACAATTGGGACCCACCAGGTCCATAGCCTCACGCACGCAAGTGCCTCCTTATTATATATATACTAGTACACATGCCCGTGCGTTGCACTGGGCGAAAAAAAATAGAACATGTTTCATGTGCCATTATGAATCATTTTATATCCAATTGTAATAAACGTCAAAGATAATGTTAAACGTTAAAATTTTCTTTTTAAAAATAGAAGGTAATGTTAACATAAAAATTGGAATACTTCTTAAAGAATAGTCAACATTTTTATGAAATTTGAACATTTCTCTAAAAAAGATCAATTTTTGAACAGCTGTTTTTCTTGCAAAGAATCCATTTTTAGGGGTAATAATGTATTTAGGGGTAATAGCATTTTTCTGTATAATATAATTTTGAAAATGTTTTTATATATATTTTTGTGCAACTGATTTTTGCACAACCTGCTTCATTTGCCAGTGTGCATCATTTTTTATATCCAGGTTTCATAAACACCGACGATAAGGTTAAACATTAAAATTTTCTTTTTTTTAATAAAAGTTAACATTTGCATAAAATTGAAATACTTTCCAAGGAAGAGTTAACTTTTTATGGATTTTTAACATTTCTTTGAAAAAAATGTTTTTTGAACAGATGTTTTTCTTGGACGCTTTATGAACTTTTTGGGCTTGGCAAACACGCACGCTCTCAGAAAAAATACACTGTCATTGCGACACAAACTACACACATTGTCTCTGTTCCCGTTCCCTTCACTGTCCCTAGTCGCCGCCGATGCCACCGATCCCCCACTCCCCTCGTCTCTCCCCTCGAACCATCTCCTTCCCCTCGCGTCGTCTAACAGACACACAACACACAGAGGAGCGAGCGCCCGTTGCCCTGATCCCTCCAGCCCCGCGGCCCTCGGGCGCCACTCCGACTGCAGAGTGCTGCCAAGCCGGTGACGAACCCTTCTACACCGCCTCCTCGTTACTTCCCGTGCCCCTGTCCTTTCCCTCACGCCTCCTCTGCATTTGTGCGCCGGGCAAGCGCAAGGCCGCCGTTGACCCGGGCCGCTCCGGCCAAAAATAGTACTCCCTCTGTTCCGAAATATCTGTCGCTAGTGGTAAATTTACAAAAAAATTGGAAGTTTTTGGGACTGAACACAACCGGCAGTCAAGAGAATCATCAGTTCTCGTCGTCGCATCGCCCACTAAACTCGCATCCACCATTCCACCCGCACCCCCCGAACTTCTCCGCCGTCCCAGCGCCGGCGTGACGCCGCATGCCCCGGCAGAGCAAGCGCTGCTGCCATCGCATATGCCCGTTGAGCGCCGCTTCATCCTACGCATTCGGCCGCCGCTGCCCCCGTCGCATCTGCCTGGCTCCAAAAATGCTCATTTTTTGGGTCCAAATTGGCTGATCTGGCGACAGTGCTGGATCTGGTAGCGGCAAAGGCAGCCAGCGGGGAGGAGTAGGTCCTCCATGGTGGGTGGTGGCACGGAAGTGGGCGGTGAGGCGGCTTGGTGACCGGACGGCCCTCCTCCTCGCCGTTCCCTTCAAAAGACCCCTCCCCCTCCCCAAATCCCCTTAGAGAGTGCACTGACAGATAGATGGAGTAATTTCGCCTTAATCTGTGGTGCTTCCCTTTCTCTACTTAATCTGTGGTGGTTCCAAATCCTCCTAAGAGTAATTGATGCCCAACATTCTCCGTCTCATTTTCATTGCTGCTTCTCTGGCCACAGCGTTCTGCGTCTCCTCGATGAGTAATCAATCCATGTTTAGAGTTAATTAGGAGTGCAGTATTTTTTGCTAGTTCCTCATTGCTACAATTACTCCTGATTGTGACCCAGCTTCCAAGTTTCAGTCATTATTTCTGGAACTTTTCTATAATTCGAGTACTATGATGATGTTTATCTTCTTAAGAACAAAGGAACAAGTGTGGGAGGATGATATCTCTGCTGCTTGCTGTACTTCAATATTCTAGACTGTTGTTTAAGTTCTTGGAGTAAATTCAGTGTTTAAACATTTTATTCTTGGCCACAACAATAACTATGTGAGTGTACTGTAATCCAAGAGATTGTTCTTCATTCTTCTTGCAGGTAATAGTTGTTACTGTTACTGTTAAAGACATGGCTCTCTTGGTACTGCAGCTTCTTCCTCGCCGTGCAGGGACGGCGGTGACGAGCTTCTACCTCGGCTACAACCACCTAGGTGAGTTCCTCCTCTTCTCTATGGTGCAACAGATAGCTAGCACTGGACTTGTGACATGGTTTAATTCATGTGATATTGTAATGATTTGTTCCTATTAATTGCTGGAGTACTTGTTCATCATCATTTCAACATCATGATGTACTCCTATTTTCAGAAAATTGTTTAGTTTAAATGTACCAATAGTAATCTTTTAAAATGTCAGGAGTAAATTACAGTGCTCCCAATATCAAGAGTAAATTTTCAGCAAATTGTTCCTAATTACTATGGTCATTTAATTTGGAGTTGGTATTGATTCTATCTGTTTATAGCTATTTGGAGTAGAGTAGTTCTTTATATACCCTGAGTAGTTGTGACCAAACATATAATTTTTGCAGCAAGTACAAATGTGCTAGAGTAATTCTTTCTATTGCTATGGACATATGGGCTATTTCTTTCTATTGCTATGGACAATATCTTATGTAGCCAAAGTTCGCTCTCTTCTCAAACCTGACCATGTAGTGTAGTGACCAGTAGTAGTAATGTGGTGATTATCCAGTAGTAACAAATGCCTGTAAATGTTCAGTTAAAGCAGCTTATAGCCTTGCGAATGTGCTTATTCAGATCACACAATAAGGAAAAAAGAACACTACCATTAAGGAACGCTACAGAAATGGCAGTGATACTGAAGGATCTGCTTATTCGGATAAGAATTCCAATTCCAAAAGAAAAATCCCTTTCAAAAAAGGGCAGTAGGATTAGGGTAAATAAAAGGCAGGGAGGAGTACACCTTGCTCCTGATCCAGAACAATAAAGGGACTGATAATGACCAGGTGAGGTAGGATTCGGGAACGTGATGCCTTGATCGTTTTCTGACTGGATCAGCAGGCCGGAGCACTGTTTGCTTTCCATGTTCAGTGTTCATGCTTGCTCTATCATTGGGGTTTATGGCCGTATGTACAAAGACATCATTATTTTCTTCATTTCTTTTTGGCATCAGATTATCAGAAGCATCTCCCACTCCCATGAATGTTGTTTCTTTTCTCTTATTTTCCTTTTCTGCTTGATAACATCAGTACTACAGAAAATCATGACTATTTGCTTATTTGTAGTGACTTTCATGCATTACATTAATGCATAGACATCTTAGGCAAAGAATGTTTAATTCAGTAGTGTAGCAGCATTAGCTTGCTTTGTTGTATGCCGTATGCTCCGTTGTATACCAGGAGTACATGTTTATGGTCTTGTTGCATTAGTCTAACTTCAGTTGGAATGGCGGGATATATATGCATGATCCATGAATCAAAACGTGACATTTGTTGATCATCTGGAAATAAAGTACCATACCAAAATAATCTGTATCAACTTGAGCATTTGCTCCTTGAAATAATCATGTCAAAAGCACATCAAAATGCACTTTCATCAGTGTCACCTTAATTGTGACTTTCTTCATGTTCTTGTTCTTTCAGTAGTATTATTCAGATTCTTGCTCATGGGGTTCTTGTTCTGCAGGTTCTGCTGGACAAGGAGCTCAGAGAGGCGCTGGAGGAGGTAGAGAATTTGATAAAAAAACAGGGTAGCAGCAGCATTTCAGTTTGGGAAGGTTAGACTGCTGGAGTTGAAGCAGTTGTGGATTTCGTCAAGGCAAAAATAGAGCATTTCCACTTAGTGAGATGAAAAGGGTTAGCTTTCAGGCTTTGTTTCAGCATGCTTTTGATTCGTCACTCCTGAGCACTAATTATTACTTGCCTGCACTACTCCCTCTCCGTGTACATATTAGAAATTCTAAAAAGACTTCATGCGTGGGTCAAATGTGTGCTCGGTGCGTTAGGTCCTGCTTGTTTTAATTTGAACAAGAAACCAACCCTGTACTACTGGTAGTCCTAAGCCCAGGGCTCACGCTAAGCACACTTGATTTTTTGGGTCGAAACTGTAAATTAGTACGTTGTTGGCCCTGCTGCACAGCATAGCAGGAGAGCCCGACCCACCTTCAATGTGCGCATGATCTAGGGGCCCTTCCAATTTGATTGTTCCTCCTTTGATTATGCCTTCCTTTAAATCCGGCTTTCCTTCCTTTAATCCTTCCTTCCTTATTCTCAAGTCAGAGACTTTCTTATTCTTGCACGCTTAGTATCTTACACCGTTCACTCCTTAATTCCCGAGACAGCTCCTTGACGCCGAGAAAACTAAAAAGCGTATATAAATTGGGAGGATTTAATGTAAAGGGGCAAGGTGGGACTATTCTGTACAAGAGTAATTTTCTAGCCTTGCCCAGGCCTTTAACCCTTTTGTTTTGTGGGTTGTGGTCGCTGGCTTAGTTGGGCTGGGCTTGTGCCTTTAAACTCGGTGATGGATAAACGAAAACCCAGAGATCGGTGACGTACGGGCAAGCAACGAAACGATTTTTATAGCGATTATTATTATAGACAGACTACGTACGACCATAGCCCTTTTATTATTATTAGGAAAAGATAAGTACCACCTCGGGTATATGTTTTAGATTCAAACTGAAAGCGTAAATTCACAGAGAAGAAGCGTATTGTGACGGTGAACCCACAGAGTCAATCCGTGCTTTATTATTAGGGAAATATATAATATATATATATATATAACTATAATTTATTTTGCTTCCTCCTGGTTTCCTGACATCACGGTCCAACACCATTGTCAACCTATGTAGTACTCCCTCCTTTCCGGTTTATAGGGCTTATCTCAAAATTTTAGTTTTTCCATTTTATAAGGCTCAATTTGGTTGTTCCCCATCACATGTTCAGACTTTAAGGTGCATTAAATCATTGCATGCAAGTATTAAGAGAAAACTGACCAATGCATGCACTTTATGCATGCATGCATTGCAATTAATGCATTCATAAACATAATTTTTTGAGGAAAACAAGAGCATTAATTGGGTGCTTTTGCAAACTACAAAAAATATTCCACCACTCATCATTTACCTTGGTTGGTGAGATTTTTGAATTGAGGGAGTAGTCAATAAACGAGAGAATTGCACAAGAAGCGGCCGACAGCTGGGACCAAGCAGCTCGAGCAGTATTTGTGTTTTTGAGGTGTGAGCACTACTGAGTTTTTCGATGTTTAGCCCAGATATTAATTTTTCTCTTTTGAACAACAACGAAAACATCACTGCAGGTATGAACTGGGCGGGTTGTGGCCCGTCTAGCCCAGGCAAGATATCCGGCCCAGATATTAATTTTTTTCAAGCTAAAAATGGCTACCCCAGCTATACTTTTTTTAGGAATACCCAGGCAAGCTCAAGTTGTTATTCTCCGCCCCGCTGGGCTGCAAATCTTTCCTAGGAGGGATGCATTAGGCTTAACAAGAAAATGGGCTTTAAGAAATCATAAATGGGATATAATTATAAAAACTGGGCAGTAACTATAGAAAATGCACCAAACACGTGATTACTTTACAAAATATTATTTTTGGATATTGAAAATTTTAACTTCATTAATTGTTGTGAGTGCAATGTTTCGTTGGATTTTTACGTAATATAAATTTATATTGAAATTGTATTTAATCTGACTATAAATTTCAGGATAAAAATATTTCGGATCCCATCAAAATGTGGGAAATTTTATTGAATTCTGTTTTGAACGGTTGGTTGAAATGGGCTGTACTTTTAACAAACTATAAATGGGCTGTAGTAAATTCCATTAGAATTCAAAAATGGGCTACACATTCTTACAAATATCAAATGGGCTATAAGTTCTCTGCCACACACTTCTGGCCTTACTAAGTTGACGCGTCCCCTAAAAAAACAGAGTTGACGCGTATGCAAGGCTTTGTCAACTTATAGTCAACACACGGTTCTAGCAGTAGTGGCCGTTGGATGTCCATCCAACGGATGCCGTGCTTCTTCTTCAATCTCGGATATTCTAGCTTCACCCGCCCAGAAAATGATTCCTCCCCCTGACATCTGGGGCGCACCGTTTCGGAAGCTGACCTGTGGGCCTAGTAAGTTGACGTACCAAGGGCTTTGTCAACTTAGTCAATATAAACGATTCTAGCTGCAGTGACCGTACGATGTCCATCCAACGGCCGTCGTGCTTCTTCAACCTCTGGTCTTCTTGCTCCAGCCTCCCAAAGCAGCGCCGGTCGTGCCTCCTGCTCCTGCCACTCGTGGTTGGCTGTGCTGCCGCGGAGGCCTCACCGCGCCCTACTACTCCCACCACTGGCCAGGCCATCCCTCCACTCACCCACACCCCCTGTTATTCTACGGCGACGGTAGCACATCCGAACCAGTGAACCCTCGTACACCTCTCCATGTGTGCATCCACTACCGCGTCTTCCCCGGCTCCGCGTCGTCCCCTTCCTAGGCCTCGCCGTCGTCCACCGCCCTGGTGCTCTCGGCGCGGCGTGGTCAATGTGGTCAAGGAACGACTTCTATCGGACGTGGACTGTACGTGGAGAGGCTGACAGCTGGGTCCACGGCAACGGCAAGGAAGTGCCTCCTTATTACGCGCAAAATAATTATTCCTCCACCTGACAGCGGGGACCCACCGGACGGGCCACCGTATTTTGCAAAAAAATGATTCGCCCCCTAACTGCTGGGACCCACGAGCTACATCTTCGCACGCAAGGAAGTGCGTCCGAAAAAAAACGATTCGCCCCCCTGACTGTTGGGACCCACCAGATACATCTTCGCACGCAAGGAAGTGCGTCCGACAAAAAATGATTCGCTGCCCGACTGCTGGGACCCACCAGCTACACCTTCGCACGCAAGGAAGTGCATCCGGGTAAAAAAAAGATTCGCCCCCCTGACTGCTGGGACCCAGCAGCTTCACCTTCGCACACAAGGAAGTGCTTCCGGGAAAAAAAACTATTCGCCCCCTGACTGCTGGGACCCACCAGCTACATCTTCGCAGGCAAGGAAGTGCCTGACAGTCGTGACCCACCTGGTCGAAGCGTAAGTAGCGTTGTCATTCTAGTCGCGAACGTGTACATACATACTGGTCGATGTAGAGGCGCGCACGTGTCGTAGTAGAGGCGCGCACGTGTCGTAGTAGAGGCGCGCACGTAGCATGTACACGTACGTACAGCGGCCAGGGTGCAAGAAAGAAAATACGGCCACGTATGTGTACATACGGGCAGGGTCTCGAACGCCTACTCGCGCATACGTACGGTCAGGGCTCGTGTACATGGCTGGGTCAGAACGGAGAAACATCGTTGTCGTCGTGTTCATGGGGAGGCAACGGAATGCGTCATGTTCACGGGGAGGCAACGAAATGCATCATGTTCATGGGGAGGCAACGGAATGCGTCATGTTCATCGGGAGCCAACGGAACGCGTGGGTGCCAACCGGCTGGGTTGGAACGGAATGCGTGATCATGTTCATCAGGAGGGCTTGGACGGAGCAGGCAGTGGAAATGAGGCCTGGCGTACCGCAAAATGGAGGAAACGGCCTTGTGTTCGACCGGCCACATTCGAAACGGGATCCTGTTCATCGGGAGGGGTCTGGCGTACTGCAAAACGGAGGAAACAGACCTCCTATGGTGGAAACAGGGGTCATGTTGATCGGGAGGGGTGTGGCGTGCCGCAAAACGGAGGAAACGGACCACCTACAGTCGAAATGGGGGTCCTGTTGATCGGGGGTGTGGCGTACCGCAAAATGGACGAAATGGACCTCCTATGGTCGAAACAGGGGTCCTGTTCATCGGGAGGGGTGTGGCGTACCACAAAACGGGACTCCATGGGATACTGTTCATCTCCACCGCCGACCTCCTCCAGCCTCCACGGGCTCCTATTCATCCAGCCTCCACCGCGCGCTACTCCATCGGCTACTGTTCAACCACCCCTCCAGCGTCTATTGTTCATCCAGCCCTCCAAACCACGGGGTCCTGTTCAACCACCCCTCCATGGGCACCCCTCCACCATCTACTATTCATCCAGCCCTCCACCACACCATGGGGTCCTGTTCATCCAGAGGCAACGCCACCACTCACTGTTCATCCAAACCCCCCGCAACGCTCACTGTTCATCCCAGAGGCAGCATCGATCGGCTTCAGTTAGCAGCAGTAGCAAAGGAATCGCTCGATTGGGTTCAGTTAACATCCATCGACCGATCGCTTAGGTTCAGTAACGCGTAGCCTGCAGTGCAATCGCTCGGGTTCAGTTAGAGCCAACGCCTCGCACACACGCGCGTACGTGTACGAGAGAAACGCGTATCGCTCGGCCCCCGACCTCCCACTGTAATCGGGAACTCCCCAAAATTTTCCTCCCCCTCGCTTCTACCACGGTTTTTTCCGTCATGGACAGCCCAAAGAATGTCATGTAGCTGCGTCTCTGGCCCGCCCAGGACGAAAATCCCATTTTCTGTCATGATTTTTTGTCATAGAAATAGGAGCCCACCACATCTATGATGATACCGGGTTTTGACACAATTATCGTCATAGAAGTGTCATATGTATGACAGGAAATTTTTTCGTTCGGCCCAAAATGTCACGGATGTGTCTTTTTTTGTAGTGCTTTCATGCCTTTCCTCGTCAGCCTTCGCCTGGGAGAGATGCGAGAAGACCAGGTACCAGGGTGGTGACGCGCGCTAGGCGTGGCCTGATCGTAGGCACCGTGTCCGCCCCCTCGCGGGTGCATCCCAGGGGAATGCTGCGTGAGTAGCCGAGGGGCCATCCTGAGGTTGATGCAACCCATATGGTGCCCTCGGTTGTTTATCCACCAATGCGGAGCATAGGGCTTTCACTGGGCATGGGCATGGTCGCGGTTCGATCGAATCCGCTAGCGCGGAGCATGGGGCTTCCACTGGGCATGGGAATGGTCACAGTCCAACCGAATCCGCCAGCGCAGAGCATGGGGCTTCCACTGGGCGTTGGTAGGGAGCTGTGCTAGAGTCTCTAGGCGTGTACAACCATGTTTCGTTCGTATGCATGACCGGCATGGCAAAACTTTGAGGAGGTGTATCTGGGCACTCGAGAGCCAGCGCGGGACTCAGGAGGCCCTACCTCAAGGTGGGTTGCGCCTGAGCTCTTGGCGTGGAGTGCGCTTACGATCCTAAGTGAAGGGGGTGACCTGCACCGACTGATCCTCCAGAGGCCATCGTATCAGAAGGCCGAACACCAAGGACCCATAGGAGGTGACATGAGCGGGGCTGGCCCGTCAGACAGAGCTCGGTCGCTTGGGTTTGTCAACGCTGCAGCGATGAACCCGAGCACAGACGTCGTGCCAAGTCTTCTGATACGTCTCCAACATATCTATAATTTTTGATTGCTCCATGCTATATTATCTACTGTTTTGGAAGTTTATGGGTTTTATTATACACATTTATATTATTTTTGGGACTAACCTATTAACCCAGAGCCCAGTGCCAGTTTCTGTTTTTTTGCCTATTTTAGGGTTTGAAGAAAAGGAAAATCAAACGGAGTCCAATTGACCTGAAACTTCATGGAACTCATTTTTGGAAGGAAAGCAACCCGGGAGACTTGGAGTCTATGTTAAGGAAGCTTCGAGGAGGCCACGAGGTAGGGGGGCGCGCCCACCCCCCTGGGTGCGCCCTCCACCCTCGTGGGCCCCTTGTGGGCCCCTCGTGGCCCCCCTGACGTACTTCTTCTGCCTATATATCTCCACATACCCTAAAACGATCGGGGAGCATAATAGATCGGGAGTTCCGCCGCCAGAAGCCTTCGTAGCCACCGAAAACCAATCTAGACCCGTTCCGGCACCCTGCCAGAGGGGGCAATCCCTCTCTGGTGTCCATCTTCATCATCCCGGTGCTCTCCATGACGTCTCCAACGTATCTATAATTTTTGATTGCTCCATGCTATATTATCTACTATTTTGGGAAATATTGGGCTTTATTTTCCACTTTTATATTATTTTTGGGACTAACCTATTAACCGGAGGCCCAGCCCAGATTTGTTGTTTTATGTCTATTTCAGTGTTTCGAGGAAAAGGAATATCAAACGGGGTCAAAACAGAGATTAGATCTGGAGTTCCGCCGCCGCAAGCCTCTATACCCACCAAAAGTAAATCGGGACCCTGTTCCGGCACCCTGCCGGAGTGGGGAACCCTCACCGGTGGCCATCTTCATCATCCTGGTGCTTTCCATGATGAGGAGGGAGTAGTTCACCCTCGGGGCTGAGGGTATGTACCAGTAGCTATGTGTTTGATTCTCTCTCTCTCTCTCTTGTGTTCTTGAGGTGATACGATCTTGATGTATCGCGAGCTTTGCTATTATATTTGGATCCTATGATGTTTCTCCCCCCTCTACTCTCTTGTAATGGATTGTGTCGGTGTCAAAACCGATGGATCTCGGGTAGGGGGTCCCGAACTGTGCGTCAAGGCCGGATGGTAACAGGTGACAAGGCACACGATGTTTTTACCCAGGTTCGGGCCCTCTCGATGGAGGTAATACCCTACTCCTACTTGATTAATATTGATGATATGGGTAGTACAAGAGTAGATCTACCACGAGATCAAGGAGGCTAAACCCTAGAAGCTAGCCTATGGTATGATTGTTGTATATGGAGTTGATGTCCTACGGACTACAACCATCCGGTTTATATAGACACCGGATAGGGTTAGGGTTACACAGAGTAAGTTACAATGGTAGGAGATCTTGAATATCCGCATCGCTAAGCTTGCCTTCAACGCCAAGGAAAGTCCCTTCCGGACACGGGACGAAGTCTTCAATCTAGTATCTTCATAGTCCTGGAGTCCGGCTGAAGGTATAGTCCGGCTACCCAAACACCCCCTAATCCAGGACTCCCTCAGTAGCCCCTGAACCAGGCTTCAATGACGACGAGTCCGGCGCGCAGATTGTCTTCGGCATTGCAAGGCGGGTTCCTCCTCCAAGTCCTTCATAGAAGATTGTAAACACCAAGAGTAGTGTCCGGCTCTGCAAAATAAGTTTCCACATATTGCCATAGAGAGAATAATATTAACACAAATCAAATCTGCTGACGTATTCGGCAGTGCGTCATCACACTACGGCCAAGTCCTTTACTCGAATCATTTTTACTTTTCCACCTCAGCATGTTTTGCGAGGCGGTTTCCTTGGCACGTCTTGTCAAAGCAGAGATCGTGTACCCCTTTTACGGGATTCTCATCAATACGGACGTGGGTAACCCAACCGTGCCCGTTAGCACGTTTCCTCGATTAAAGACGAGTCCCGAACGGTTACGGGGAGGGCTCTTGGTATTCAACCTCTTATAAAGAGACCAAGGCCTTACTCCTTTTTTCAATCTCAAGCGAGTTCACCCATCTCCTCGAGTTCCAACACCCTAGGCTCCAGATTCCAGGCGCTTCGGACCTTCGACGATGTCCGGTTCTGACCTTCAAGGCCGATGGACGCCCTCCTCCGTCACAGAGGAGGACGTACTAAAGTTGAGGGAGGCTAAGTTCCTGACCGGCGAAATTTCGCATAGGTTGCCTGCTCAAGGGCAGGTCATTCCCAGTCCCCAGCCCGGTGAGAGCGTGGTGTTCATGTCTCACTTCCTTCGGGGGTTGGGCTTCCCAATGGATCCGTTTGTGAGGGGACTGCTGTTTTATTTCGGGCTGGAATTCCATGACTTAGCTCCGGAGTCCATCCTCCATATCTCCTTGTTTATTGTCGTGTGTGAAGCGTTCCTCCGTGTTACCCCTCACTTCGGATTATGGCTCAAGACCTTCAAAGTGGAGCCGAAGATGATCAAGGGACGGCACGCAGAGTGCGGAGGCGCTATTATAAGAAAAAATGCTGATGCTCCATGGCCCGAGGGCTCTTTTCAAGAGGAGCTAGGCTTGTGGCAACGAGAGTGGTTTTATACCACCGCTCCCTCGAGCACCAAGTGGGTGGCGCCTCCTGCCTTTCGCTCGGGTCCCCCAACACGGCTAGCGTCATGGGTCAACAGAGGGTTAGATTGGGGTTTGCCCAAAGATGTGCCCTTGTTACAGGGCCGCATTAAGGATCCCTTGGAAGGAGACCTCAGCCTGGTCAAGGTGACGCAGGTCATGCTGATTCACCGAATATTGCCTAGCAAACGTCGCTCCCTTCGCCTGTGGGAGTTTAATCCAGAGGGACCGCGAGCTCTCCAGAATTTCATGGGCGCCACACCCGCAGAGATGTATAAACTGTTCTTCGGATCACAAGAGATGTGTCCGGATTTAACCGAGGACGCAGGCCTAAGCTGCAATCGCCCAGATACTCAAGTAAGCAACCTTGTGCCCAGACCTTCTATCCATATAATTGTCATAAACTTGCCCCTAAAAGAGCCGTCCTTTTAAACAGGAGTGGATAGCGAAGGCAAAGTTGATCAGGTGTCCGGCTCCCCTTCCCGAAACCAGGCCGGATCCCGTGCTGGTCAGGATGCTGGAGATAATGCCTTTGGAGGGAAGCAAGGGGGAGGACAAGGAAACTATGGCCTCCTCGAAGGAGGCTTCTCCGAAGGGAGGAACCAACAATTCCTCTCCTAAGGGGAAGAAGAGAGCCGCCTCTGACGACCCGGAAACCATGGCCTCGAAGCGGGGGAAAAAATCCTCGTCAGAGGGTCCGACGCCGGGGAGTTCCTCGGCCGGACTACGCCCTCAAGGGGATCAGCCCTCCAACGAGCCGTAAGTAGAGAAAGATTTTCCTTTTGAGGGGTGAGGGAAATCCTTGATTTATATCTGAGAAGATTAACCGAATTTTTACCTTGTAGCTCGGACCTCAGCCCTTCTCAGCAGAGCTCGTCTTCGGGGGATCTCCTTCTCGAGATGATGGAGAGCGGGACGCCTCCCCCTGCCGTGCCGCCTAGCGAGGCGGGCAACCATGAAGTGTCGTCGTGGAGGGTTTCTCCGAATCCGGCAGGGGCGGAAGATAGCTATGTGGCCCCCCGAGGTTCTCCGCGTACGGCCTTCGAAAGAGGTCGTGGGACAAGTCCGGCACCGTCTGGTGCTCGGCCGGAGGAGCTAAAGATTCTGCTGGGGCGAGCTTCTATCTCGGAGGAGCACCGTGCATTGATGGGCACGGTGATTGAAAGGATCTCATCCACAGAGAGCGGATTGCATGAGGCCGTCAAAAGTTTACTGACGGGTTTTGAGGTACATTAGATAATGTACACTTTTGTCAGTTGCGCATGAATAAGATGCGCCCTGTGTAGATAGTAGCCCCTGAGACTCTGCCCGTCGTCAAGAAATCATGGCACGATGAGGATCATAATCCTAGGTCTAAGATGTCGCCTTTGAATGTAGGCGGCAGGGTGTCCGAAATCGAGCCGAACTGATGATTTTGCCGAACTAAAGCGGCAATTGGACGTGGCAGATGCCGACGTCGCGCTTGTCAACAACCGGCTTGATGAGGCTCAAGGTATGTAATTCCTCGGGCGGCATTAGGTAAGAAGAGTTTTATGCCAGTTCCTTACGATGTGTGTGCTTGATGCAGATGGTGCGGCCGCCGTCGAGAGTCTTAGGGCAGAACTTGCCCGGGCTAAAGAACAAGCCAGAGAAAGTGATGCGGCTACCAAGAAAGCCCTTGAAGAGCTGAGAGCCGAACAGGCTGCTCATTGCCGAAGCAAGGAAGAGATGGCCGAGATGGCCGAAAAGTTAAAGAGTGCTGCAGACCATTGCAGACTTCTTGAGAAAGAAGACCAGGCGAAACAGACGGACTTAGAGAAGGCCGTTGCCAATGCCAAGGACGCGCGCTCTATGATGAGAGCTGCGAAGGAGGAGCTGCGTCAGGCCGAACAGATTGCGGCTGGAAAGCCCTTTATGCTGCGAAGGAAATTTTGCGATCCGAAGTTTGCTCCGTTGGACCGGATGTGGAGTGTGGAGGATACCTATCTGGATTTGGCAGCGAGTGCTGCTGATGTGACCGAACACTTTCGAGATCAGAAAGATCGCGAAGTGGAAAAGCTTTTCTGGTCGCAATTTCACAATCCAGAGCGTCCACTGGCAGTGGACGATCGTTTGGCTCAATGGGCCGAACTGAATAGGTTGTCCGGACTCGCCATGAAGTACGTCATGGGTCATCTGTGGCCGGGGAGATCGGAGCCGAAGAGTTATTTCAGCTTGGTGCAGCAATTCCTTGACGCGGTGCCGCGTATTAATGCAATGAAGAGGTCAGCATGTATAGAGGGCGCAAGGATGGCTCTTGCCCGTGTCAAGACATACTGGGCAGAGATGGAGACCACCGTTGTTGCGTCCCGACATTCGGACAAAAGCCGAGTACCCTCCGAGCACTATTTTCAGGAAGTCCTTGAAGGCGCTCGTGTAATGGAGACGCAGTGCTCGAAAGATGCTATGTTATGATAGCATATGTAATTATAAAGTAATATTTTGATAGACTGTAGTGGCCTTTTTATACTTGTGCCTTGAAGTATTGGGAACACCTCCTATGCGGCCGTTTTAAGATATATATATATACAAAATCTGAAAGATGGCAGTCGTTGGCTTCAGCCCCCACGGACATAGTGCGGGGGTGCTCGCAGAAGACGCATTTTCACACTTAACCCAACGTCTTGGTCCTACAAAGGAGGTGATAGCGCAGCGGGCCAGGCAACCGGACTATAATGCTTTAACACTTTCACTTAGCCATAGGAGCTTGACAATGAGACTATTTAGGTAGCCCCTTGGTGGCGACTTCGCTCGCCCGAGTTCGGGGCGCGTATGTGCCTGACCGGGAAGCGGCCCTTCATTAAAGCGGAGGAATCTGATAGATTCCGATAGGTCATCGAGTGGCTGACCAGTCTCACGCTACATCATGACAGTCAGTTTTCGGCTTTCTCTACTGAGGTGCTCGCCCGGCCGAACCGGGGCACAATCGCAGTAGTTATTCTGGTGCTACCTTAGCCGATAGAGCGGAACGTAAGGTAGCCGAACTCAGGAGCCGGGCAACCAAACATTTGACCAAAGACATGATTCGGACCTGATGCATATAATGCCAAAACTCGCGACGCCGAACACTCCCTAAGGTGTTCGGTCTTTATGAGTGTAGGCGAAACAACACTCTTTATTAAAAAAGCCCCTAGTGTCCAGGTACGTGCAAAAATTCTGACGTGGCCACATGCCAAGACGCCAGCCTCCTCCTTGGTTATATCAGAAAAAACCAGGGGATGTGTAGCAACAAGAGACAGTAAAAAAGGTTTACGCAGGGTCTTAATCTAAAAAGAATCCTTTAGGACGAGTCCCTACTGCACGTCTGCGCCTGTGTCTCCGTTGTGCCGTATCCTGGACGGGCACCGCACGACGTTCATCTGTAAAAGAGAGGAACTGAGTTGAAAACGGGTCGTGCCGAGCAAAAGTTTAAAATAAACAAAGTATAAAGTAAAATATATAAAATTGAGCTTTATCGTCTCTTATTGTATATGGATGGAGCCCCTAGTGGGGGTATATGGCCACTAAGCCCGCATCAATGATGATTTTGTCCCGAACTCGTCTATCCGCATTCGCGGTCTTTAATGACCTATTTTGAAGTTTTTTGGCCGGTGAGGCCATTTTACTGTGGGGCTGTCAAAGCGGTCGCACAGTCCTCCGCTTGGGGAGGCGCACTTTAGTGCTTCCCCTTCAAAGAGATGATGCCTCGTGGACCGGGCATCTTAAGCGTGAGTGATGCATAATGCGGTATTGTGTTAAAGCGAGCAAAAGCTTCGCGTCCCAGTAGTGCTTGATAGCGACTTGAGAACGGGATGATATGGAAGGTCAGCTTTTCGTGGCGGAAGTTATCGGTAGAGCCGAATATAACTTCGAGCCGGAGAAAACCCATACAATGGGTGTCCGGACCAGGTGTTACCCCTTGAAAGGAGGTTTTGCTGCGGTGGATTCTTGCTGGGTTTATCCCCATGTGATGGATTGTATCCTGATATATCAGGTTTAGTCCACTGCCACCATCCATAAGGACATTTCAAAACTGGAGTCCGCCAATTATTGGATCAAGTATCAAGGCAGTCCAGCCTGCATTCTTGATATTTCTAGAATAATCTAGCTGATCGAAGATGATTGGTTTTGACAACTAGTGGCGGGACCCTTTGGGGATAGATCGTGTGGCGCGTACCTTTATGGGCGCTGCACGTTTTGTTATGTGATGTAAGTTCACTATTTTTACTTCTTGTGGGAAGTTCTTTTGTTTCCTGGTGCTCTGCTTTTGGGGTTCGTCCTCGTCTTCGCTTGGTGTGTCGAGCCCCTTGTGTTCGGCATTGAGTCTGCCGGATTGTTTGAAAACCCAACAATCTCTGTGGGTATGGTTAGCAGGCTTCCCGGGAGTACTGTGTATCTGACATATCCTGTCCAGGATTTTATTTAAGTTGGATGGATCGTCCCTGTTATCCTGGAGGGGCGGTTTTGTCTGATTTTGTCGTGAGCCTTTGAATCCGGCATTGACTGCCGTGCTCTTCGGACTTTTTTCCTTAGTCCGACGACGGTCCTTGTGGCGTCGTGGTTTTCCGTTTCCATCCCTAGTTTCGGATGTACTTGGGTTGCTGGGGCTGCACCTTGCCAACCAACTGTCCTCTCCTGCACAAAAGCGGGTCATGAGGCTTGTTAGTGCGGCCATTGTTCTTGGCTTTTCTTGGCCGAGGTGTCTGGCGAGCCATTTGTCTCGGACGTTATGCCTGAAAGCTGCTAAGGCTTCGGCGTCCGGACAGTCGACTATCTGATTCTTTTTAGTGAGGAATCTATTCCAGAACTGCCGAGCTGATTCTCCGGGCTGTTGAGTTATGTGACTAAGATCGTCTGCATCTGGAGGGCGGACATAGGTCCCTTGAAAATTTGCTCGGAAAGCATCCTCGAGCTCTTCCCAACTTCCAATTTTGTTTTCAGGGAGGCTTTTAAGCCAATGCCGGGCTGGCCCTTTAAGCTTAAGGGGTAAATATTTTATGGCGTGGAGATCATCTCCTCTAGCCATGTGTATGTGGAGGATATAATCCTCGATCCAGACTCTAGGGTCTGTTGTTCCATCATATACCTCTAGGTTTACGGGTTTGAATCCCTCTGGAAATTCATAGTCCAGGACCTCATCGGTGAAACATAGGGGGTGTGCGGCGCCCCTGTATTTGGGTGTGCCGGATTCTGATGATGGCTTTATTGCGTTGCTTACGAGAGCTTGCTTTCTTGGCCCATAAATGGACCTAACTGGGCCATGATGCGAATCCTTAGGTGGGTCGCATGCCGATTTAAGTGCGGCGCCGCTTGCCGCTTTATGGGGTCGTCTATCCGACCGTGTGGCTTTCTTATTTTTTGAATGCGAGGGCTCTAGGGCCTCTTCTTCGAATTCAGGCAGTAGCTTTCTTTCCGGATAGCTTTTAGTGCGGCTACCGTCGCCGTATTTATCTGCGGTATTGATTACTTTGCTCCATCTAATCCGGAGTGCATCTTCCGCTGTTTTTAGCTTCCGCTTCTGCTTTTTCAGTCTGCGTGCAGTTGCAACGAGCCTCTCGTGGAGATTCTTCTGCTCCATGGGTTTATCCGGCGTGAGGTCGTCCGGAATGTCGTTTTCGCCGGAGGAGGGATGTTCGGTTTCTCTATCCGTGTTGCCCTGTTCGAACGGTTTCTCTAAGGCCTACTCGTCGTCTACCGGCTCGTCCTGCTCTATGGCTGGGTTTTTATCGAGGCGGGGCTTGGGGCGGCGTTTACGCCGACGCTTTGATTGTTTTTCGGGGTTCGATCTCCCGTTCCATCCCCTTTTTCCTTGTCGTCGCTTCCTTTAGGGGTATCCACCATGTACACATCATGAGATGAGGTGGTTGTCCAATGCCCTGTGGGTGTTGGTTCATCGGTATCTCCTGCATCGTCATCCATGCTGTCGATGTCTCCAGAGTCGAAGTTGAGCACGTCGTTCAAATTGTTGACAGTGGCTACCAAGTGGGTGGTGGGTGGGCTTTCAATTTCTTCATCGTCCGTATCCCATCCTCGCTGACCGCAGTTCGGCCAGGGCTCTCCTGATAAAGAGAGAGACTTGAGAGAATTCAGGATATCGCCAAATGGCGAGTGCTGAAAGATGTCCGCGGCGGTGAACTCCATTATTGGCGCCCAATCGGATTCGATCGGCAGGGGCGCGGGGGGTTCGGAGTCCGGAGAGGAGTCCGGATCCTCGGAGTCATGAGTCACGCGGAGTGTGGGGCCGGCGTTCGGCTCGATCGCCTTTGAGATCGCAGCCCCCGAGGTGACGCGCAACCGCTCATCCTCGATTGACACAACTGGCTCCGAATTAAGGGTCAGAGCTGGTGCGTTTGCGGCCTCCGGGATACTGTTCGGTGACAGAGCTAGATCATGCCCCGCAAGATAGTGCGGCGCGCTTGGTTGTGGCTCGAATCCATCGAAGATCAAATCTCCGCGGATGTCCGCCATGTAATTTAGGCTTCCAAACCTAACTTGATGGCCAGGGGCGTAGCTTTCGATCTGCTCCAGGTGGCCAAGCGAATTGGCCCGCAGTGCGAAGCCGTCGAAGACGAAGATCTGCCGGAGGAGAAAAGTCTCACCCTGGACCGCATCGTTGTTGATGATGAAAGGAGCCTTCGGGCCTAAAGGCGACGACACAGAGGAACTCTCAATGAAAGCACCAATGTCGATGTCAAAACCGGCGGATCTCGGGTAGGGGGTCCCGAACTGTGCGTCAAGGCCGGATGGTAACAGGAGACAAGGGACACGATGTTTTTACCCAGGTTCGGGCCCTCTTGATGGAGGTAATACCCTACTCCTGCTTGATTAATATTGATGATATGGGTAGTACAAGAGTAGATCTACCACGAGATCAAGGAGACTAAAACCCTGGAAGCTAGCCTATGGTATGATTGTTGTATATGGAGTTGATGTCCTATGGACTACAACCCTCCGGATTATATAGACACCGGATAGGGTTGGGGTTACACAGAATCGGTTACAATGGTAGGAGATCTTGAATATCCGCATCGCCAAGCTTGCCTTCCACGCCAAGGAAAGTCCCTTCCGGACACGGGACGAAGTCTTCAATCTTGTATCTTCATAGTCCTGGAGTCCGGCTGAAGTTATAGTCCGTCTACCCGAACACCCCCTAATCCAGGACTCCCTCAGATTGAGTTTCCCCTTTGAAGTTATCTTAACAGATTGAGTCTTTATAGATTTGAGAACACTTGATGTATGTCTTGCCGTGCATATCTATGGTGACAATGGGATATCATGTGATTCACTTGATGTATGTTTTGGTGATCAACTTGCGGGTTCCGCCCATGAAGCTATGCATAGGGGTTGGCACACGTTTTCGTCGTGATTCTCCAGTAGAAACTTTGGGGCACTCTTTGAGGTTTTATGTGTTGGTTGAATAGATGAATCTGAGATTGTGTGATGCATATCGTATAATCATACCCACCGATACTTCAGGTGACATTGGAGTATCTAGGTGACATTAGGGTTTTGGTTGATTTGTGTCTTAAGGTGTTATTCTAGTATGAACTCTAGGGCTGTTTGTGACACTTATAGGAATAGCCCAACGGATTGATTGGAAAGAATAACTTTGAAGTGGTTTTGTACCCTACCATAATCTCTTCGTTTGTTCTCCGCTATTAGTGACTTTGGAGTGACTCTTTGTTGCATGTTGAGGGATAGTTATGTGATCCAATTATGTTAGTATTGTTGAGGGAACTTGCACTAGCAAAAGTATGAACCCTAGGCCTTGTTTCAACGCATTGCAATACCGTTTACGCTCACTTTTATCATTAGTTACCTTGCTGTTTTTATATTTTCAGATTACGAAAACCTTTATCTACCATCCATATACCACTTGTATCACCATCTCTTCGCCGAACTAGTGCACCTATACAATTTACCATTGTATTGGGTGTGTTGGGGACACAACAGACTCGTTGTTATTTGGTTGCAGGGTTGCTTGAGAGAGACCATCTTCATCCTACGCCTCCTACGGATTGATAAACCTTAGGTCATCCACTTGAGGGAAATTTGCTACTGTCCTACAAACCTCTGCACTTGGAGGCCCAACAACGTCTACAAGAAGAAGGTTGTGTAGTAAACATCAAGCTCTTTTATGGTGCCGTTGCCGGGGAGGTTAGCGCTTGAAGGTATATCTTTAGATCTTGCAATAGAATCTTTTTTGTTTCTTGTTTTATCACTAGTTTAGTCTATAAAAGAAAATTACAAAAAATGGAATTAAGGTTACCTCGTATGCTTCATCTTTTTAATATCTATCATGAAAATAAGGATTCCGATAATTGTGGTCAAGTGCTAGAAGAAGAATGCATTAGAATGTTTGGCACTAAATATTTGAATGATGAGCATGATTGCAATGTTGTTAGTATGAACTCCTTGAATATCCATGATGCTAATGATATGCAAAGCCACAAGCTTGGGGAAGCTATGTTTGATGAAGATGATATTTTTTGTCCCCCAATCTTTGATGAGAAAATTTATTATGATGAAAGCATGCCTCCTATTTATGATGATTATATTGATGAAGTGAAATTGGAGAGGTCATGACTATATTTTGTGATGAATCCACTATTTTCGAAGAGGTTCCAATCGATTATGAGAACAAAGTTGCTATCTATGATGATTATTGTGATGACTTGTATTCTATAAAGAATAATGATCCATGAAACTTTTCATCATGATTTTAGTTTTCAATTGGATTATGCCTCACATGATAATTATTTTGTTGAGTTTGCTCCCACTACTATTCAAGAGAAGAAATTTGCTTATGTGGAGAGTAATAAAATTTATATGCTTGTAGATCATGAAAAGAATGCTGTATGTGATAGTTATATTGTTGAATTCATTCATGATGCTACTGAAAATTATTATGAGGGGGGAACATATGCTTGTAGGAATTGCAATAATATCAAGTTTCCTCTCTATGTGCTTAAAGTTTTGAAGTTATGCTTGTTTTGCTTTCCTATGCTAGTTGATTATTGTTCCCATAAGTTGTTTTCTCACAAAATCCCTATGCATAGGAATTGGGTTAGACTTAAATGTGCTAGTCATATTCTTCATGATGCTCTCTTTATATTTCAATTCTTATCTTTTATGTGAGCATCATTGAAATCATCATGCTTAGCTAGGGGCGTTAAATGATAGTGCTTGTTGGGAGGCAACCCAACTTTATTTTTTTTCCTTGCTTTTTTATCCTGTTTAGTAATAAATAATTCATCTAGCCTCTTTTTATATGTGGTTTTATGCTTTTAATTAGTGTTTGTGCCAAGTAGAACCTTTGGGAAGACTTGGGGAAAGTCTTGTTGATCATGCTGTAAAAACAGAAATTTTAGAACTCACGCGAATTGCTGCCATATTTATTTGGAAAGTGCTATTTAGTTTATTATTTTTTAGATGATTATTAGATAAATTCCTCAGGTCCAATTTATTTGAGAATTTTATGAGTTCCCTAAGTATATGTTTGATCCAGATTACTACAGACTGTTCTGTTTTTGACAGATTCTGTTTTTCATGTGTTGTTTACTTATTTTGATGAATCTATGGCTAGTAAAATAGTTTATAAACCATAGAGAAGTTGGAATACAGTAGGTTTTACACCAATATGAATTTATAATGAGTTCACAACAGTACCTAAGTGGTGATTTATTTTCTTATACTAACAGAGCTTATGAGTTTTCTGTTAAGTTTTTTGTTGTGAAGTTTTCAAGTTTTGGGTAAAGATTCGATGGACTATGGAATAAGGATTGGCAAGAGCCTAAGGTTGGGGATGACCAAGGCACCCCAAGGTAATATTCAAGGAAAACCAAAAGCCTATGCTTGGGGATGCCCCGGAAGTCATCCCCTCTTTCGTCTTCGTTCATCGGTAACTTTACTTGGAGCTATATTTTTATTCGCCACATGATATGTGTTTTGCTTGGAGCGTCAATTTATTTTGTTAGAATTTTCTTGATATTTGAATAAAATACCAAGATCGGAAATTATTAAATGTTAGAGAGTCTTCACATAGTTGCATAATTATTCAACTACTCATTGATCCTCACTTATATCTTTCGGAGTAGTTTGTTGTTTGCTCTAGTACTTCACTTATATCTTTTAGAGCATGGTGGTAGTTTTATTTTGAAGAAATAGATGAACTCTCATGCTTCACCTAGATTATTTTGAGAGGCTTAAATAGCATGTTAATTTGCTTAAAAATCCTAATATGCTAGGTATCCAAGATTAGTAAAAATTTCTTATGAGTGTTTTGAATACTAAGAGAAGTTTGATGCTTGATGATTGTTTTGAGATATGGAGGTAATAATATCAATGTCGTGCTAGTTGAGTAGTTGTTAATTTGAGAAATGCTTGTGTTGAAGTTTGCAAGTCCCGTAGCATGCACGCATGGTAAACGTTGTGTAACAAATTTGAATCATGAGGTGTTATTTGATTGTCTTCCTTATGAGTGGCGGTCGAGGACGAGCGATGGTCTTTTCCTACCAATCTATCCCCCTAGGAGCATGCACGTAGTGCCGAGGTTTTTGGTGACTTGTAGATTTTTGCAATAAGTATGTGAGTTCTTTATGACTAATGTTGAGTCCATGGATTATACGCACTCTCACCCTTCCATCCTTGCTAGCCTCTTCGGTACCATGCATTGCCCTTTCTCACACTAAAAGTTGGCGCAAACTTCGCCAGTGCATCCAAACCCCGGGATATGATACACTCTTTCACACATAAACCTCCTTATATCTTCCTCAAAACAGCCACCATACCTATCAATTATGGCATTTCCATAGCCATTCCGAGATATATTGCCATGCAACTTTCCACCATTCTGTTTATCATGACACATTCATCATTGTCATATTGCTTAGCATGATCATGTAGTCGACATAGTATTTGTGGCAAAGCCACCGTTCATAATTTTTCACACATGTCACTCTTGATTCATGGCAATCCCAGTACAACGTCGGAGGCATTCATATAGAGTCATCTTTGTTCTAGTATCGAGTTGTAATCATTGAGTTGTAAATAAATAGAAGTGTGATGATCATCATTTTCTAGAGCATTGTCCCAAGTGAGGAACTAAAAAAAGAGAAAGGCCATAAAAAAGCGATGGCCCCAAAAAAAGAAGAAAAAAAGAGAAAAAGGCCATAAAAAGAGAAGGCCCAAAAAATGAGAGAAAAAGAGAGAAGAGACAATGCTACTATCCTTTGCCACACTTGTGCTTCAAAGTAGCACCATAATCATCATGATAGAGAGTCTCTTGTTTTGTCACTTTCATATACTAGTGTGAATTTTTCATTATAGAACTTGGCTTGTATTCCAACAATGGGCCTCCTCAAGTGCCCTAGGTCTTCATAAGCAAGCAAGTTGGATGGACACCCACTAGTTTCTTTTGTTGAGCTTTCATAAATTTATAGCTCTAGTGCATCCGTTGCATGGCAATCCCTACTCCTTGCATTAACATCAATCGATGGGCATCTCCATAGCCCATTGATTAGCCTCGTTGATGTGGGACTTTCTCCTCTTTTGTCTTCTCCACATAACCCCCATCATCATATTCTATTCCACCCATAGTGATATGTCCATGGCTCGCGCTCATATATTGCATGAAAGTTTGTAGGTTTGAGATTACTAAAGTATGAAACAATTGCTTGGCTTTTCATCGGGGTTGTGCATGATGAGAGCATTCTTGTGTGACGAAGATGGAGCATGACTAAACTATATGATTTTGTAGGGATAAACTTTCTTTGGCCATGTTATTTCGAGAGGACATAATTGCGTAGGTAGTATGCTTGAAGTATTATTATTTTTATGTCAATATGAACTTTTGTCTTGAATCTTTCGGATTTGAATATTCATGCCACAATTAAGAAGAATTGCATTAAGATTATGCCAAGTAGCACTCCGCATCAAAACTTCTGTTTTTATCATTTACCTACTCGAGGACGAGCAGGAATTAAGCTTGGGGATGCTTGATACGTCTCCAACGTATCTATAATTTTTGATTGCTCCATGCTATATTATCTACTATTTTGGATGATTATGGGCTTTATTATACACTTCTATATTATTTTTGGGACTAACCTATTAACCCAGAGCCCAGTGCCAGTTTCTGTTTTTTTGCCTATTTTAGGGTTTCGAAGAAAAGGAAAATCAAACGGAGTCCAATTGACCTGAAACATCATGAAACTCATTTTTGGAAGGAAAGCAACCCGGGAGACTTGGAGTCTATGTTAAGGAAGCTTCGAGGAGGCCACGAGGTAGGGGGGCGCGCCCACCCCCCTGGGCGCGCCCTCCACCCTCGTGGGCCCCTCATGGCCCCCCTGACGTACTTCTTCCGCCTATATATCTCCATATACCCTAAAACGATTGGGGAGCACAATAGATCGGGAGTTCCGCCACCAGAAGCCTCCGTAGCCACCGAAAACCAATCTAGACCCATTCCGGCACCCTGCCGGAGGGGGCAATCCCTCTCTGATAGCCATCTTCATCATCCCGGTGCTCTCCATGATGAGGAGGGAGTAGTTCTCCCTCGGGGCTGAGGGTATGTACTAGTAGCTATGTGTTTGATCTCTCTCTCTCTCTCGTGTTCTTGAGGTGATACGATCTGGATGTATCGCGAGCTTTGCTATTATATTTGAATCCTATGATGTGTCTTCCCCCCTCTACTCTCTTGTAATGGATTGAGTTTCCACTTTCAAGTTATCTTATCGGATTGAGTCTTTAAAGATTTGAGAACACTTGATGTATGCCTTGCCATGCATATCTGTGGTGAAAATGGGATATCACGTGATTCACTTGATGTATGTTTTGGTGATCAACTTGCGGGTTCCGCCCATGAACCTATGCATAGGGGTTGGCACACATTTTCGTCATGATTCTCCGGTAGAAACTTTGGGGCACTCTTTGAGGTTCTATGTGTTGGTTGAATAGATGAATCTGAGATTGTGTGATGCATATCGTATAATCATACCCACGGATACTTGAGGTGACATTGGAGTATCTAGGTGACATTAGGGTTTTGGTTGATTTGTGTCTTAAGGTGTTATTCTAGTACGAACTCTAGGGCTGTTTGTGACACTTATAGGAATAGCCCAACGGATTTATTGGAAAGAATAACTTTGAGGTGGTTTCGTACCCTACCATAATCTCTTCGTTTGTTCTCCGCTATTAGTGACTTTGGAGAGACTCTTTGTTGCATGTTGAGGGATAGTTATATGATCCAATTATGTTAGTATTGTTGAGGGAACTTGCACTAGCGAAAGTATGAACACTAGGCCTTGTTTCAACGCATTGCAATACCGTTTACGCTCACTTTTATCATTAGTTACCTTGCTGTTTTTATATTTTCAGATTACAAAAACCTTTATCTACCGTCCATATACCACTTGTATCACCATCTCTTCGCCGAACTAGTGCACCTGTACAATTTACCATTGTATTGGGAGTGTTGGGGACACAAGAGACTCTTTGTTTTTTGGTTGCAGGGTTGCTTGAGAGAGACCATCTTCATCCTACGCCTCCTACGGATTGATAAACCTCTGCACTTGGAGGCCCAACAACGTCTACAAGAAGAAGGTTGTGTAGTAGACATCATCTTCTCATGCAACAACCCGAGGAAGGGCATCCGGCGCATGGCTCCCGCGACGGCGAAGCGCCGGACTGCGGTCGAACGAGACGGACCACGTGCCCTAACTCGCCGCGGTTAGCTCATGTGAGGGCCAGGCACCAAGGACCCCGGAAGGTGACGTGCATGGGAGCTGGTCCGTGAGACAGGGCTCGGTCGCTTGAATTTAACAACGCTACAGGGACAGACCCAAGCAAAGAAGTTGTGCCCGCCCTTTATCATGAGGCGGTCGAGGGTGGGGTTGTGAGGGCAAGGCGACATTCATGGCGACGAAGTGTCGGGCATGCATGTTGGAATTTTAAGGCAATTTTACCAAAGGCAGAGCCAGTTCTGATACATGCGCAAAATGATACAGCTGCAGGGCGGGCCTTGACAGCCTAAGGATAATGCAGCCCGAAAGGCACCCTCAACTAAACAAACAAAAAGTCACCTGGCACTGGTGTTGTAGAAGCGCCAATGTAGCGGAAGGAGCGTGCTGTGGAGATGGCTCCTCATGAGCGAGGCGGCTCCGGAGGCCTAGGGAGCTCACGAGGCCCAGGGGGCTTGCAAAGGTTCAGGACTTCCTGGGACGCGACTGCCAAGCGCCTAGCCTCGGAGATGCCATCGCATGCTGCGCCAGGCGCTGGTACGAGTCGCCCATGTTCAGCAGGCCGAACGGCATGCAGACATAGTTGCAGGGGTAGCTAATACGTCCATTTTCCATCAGGCTTTTATATTGATATTTATCGGATTATGGGTTGTTATGACACATTAGGTACTATACTTATGCCTTTTATCTCTTATTTTATAAGGTTTACATGAAGAGGGAGAATGACGGCAGGTGGAATTCTAGACTGGAAAAGGAGCAAATCTAAGAGACCTATTCTGCACAACTCCAAAAGTCCTGAAAATTTATGGATAATTATTTTGGAATATATAAAAAATATTGGGCGAAGAAAATACCAGAGGGGACCCCCAGGTGGCCACAAGCCTGGGGGCACGCCCTACCCGCTGGGCACGCCCTAGGGCTTGTGCCCCCTGGTAGGCCTTCGGTGCCCATCTTCTGCTATATGATGTCTTTTGACATAGAAAAAATGAAGAGGAAGCTTTCGGCATGAAGCGCCGCCGTCTCGAGGCGGAACCTGGGAAGAAGCAATCTAGGGCTCCGGCGGAGCTGTTCTGCCGGGGAAACTTCCCTCCTGGAGGGGGAAATCATCGTCATTGTCCTCACCAATGATCCTCTCATCGAGAGGGGGTCAATCTCCATCAACATCTTCACTAGCACCATCTCCTCTGAAACCCTAGTTCATCTCTTGTATCCGATCTTTGTCTCAAAACCTCATATTGGTAACTGTGGGTTGCTAGTAGTGTTGATTACAACTTGTAGTTAATGCTAGTTGGTTTATTCGGTGGAAGATTATATGTTCAGATCCTTAATGAACATGAATATGCTTTGTGAGTAGTTACGTTTGTTCCTGAGGACATGGGAGAAGTCTTGTTATAAGTAATCACGTGAATTTGGTATTTGTTCGATATTTTGATAAGATGTATGTTGTCTTTCCTCTGGTGGTGTTATGTGAACGTTGACTACATGACAGTTCACCATGATTTGGGCCTAGGAGAAGGAATTGGGAAGTAAAAAGTAGATGATGGGTTGCTACAGTGACAGAAGCTTAAACCCTAGTTCATGCGTTGCTTCATAAGGGGATGATTTGGATCCATATTTTCCATGCTATGGTTAGATTTATCTTAATTCCTCTTTTGTAGTTGTGGATGCCTGCGAGAGGGGTTAATCATAAGTGGGAGGCTGCTCCAAGTAAGGGAAGCACCCAAGCACCGGTCCACCCACATATCAAATTATCATAGTAACGAACGTGAATCGTATGATCATGATGAAAACTAATTTGACATTAATTCCCATGTGTCCTCAGGAGCACTTTGCTTTAAATAAGAGTTTGTCCAGGCTTGTCCTTTGCTACAAAAAGGATTGGGCCACCTTGGTGCACCTTAGTTACACTTGTTACTTGTTACTCGTTGCAAATTATCTTATCACACAACAATCTGTTACCGATAATTTCAGTGCTTGTAGAGAGTACCTTGCGGAAAACCGCTTGTCATTCCCTTCAGCTCCTCGTTGGGTTTGACACTCTTACTTATCAAAAGGACTATGATAGATGCCCTATACTTGTGGGTCATCAGTATCCCCCACTTCGACTGACGCGCGATGGACAGAAGAGGCCCTGTGAAGCGGCCCTGTTGAGGCCCGGGATGTCGATGCATATGCGCAGCCCGTTGTCTACGTCGGGGGTGGCAGCCGCATAGGCGGGGGGTGCCGGGCTACGCTCGCCGTGCATGGCTTGCGCCTCCTGAAGCTCCTCGGTCACTTTGGTGATGAACTCTCATGCTCCTGGCGCCTCGCGCCGTGCTCCTTGCTCATGGGGGCACGCATCGAAGCACGCCTCCAAGTGGTGCCAGAGCACCTCCCTCGTTGCCCTGGTCAGGTCAGAGGCTCTCCAAACAGAAGCCCCCGAGACCGTCCTGAGGGAGGCGCCAAGTACGCCTTCCTATGCAGGGGGGAGGCACCCCGACGGCGGGCAGGTAGCCTAAGGCGATGCCAGTGGGCTTCTTGTCCTTCAGACAGCTCTTGGGCAGAAGCTACTTCTTCTTCGCGGGGGTGGCCTCGGGAGGCCGGATGCCACATTATTCATCGGAGTTCTCGGCCACTGCGGCACGGTAGGCATGCTCAAGGGAACATACCACGGCCATCTCATCGCAGGCGACCATGATAATGCCACTGCAGCCTGGTATCTTGTGGACGTTGTAGCCATGATGAACAGCCACCATAAACTTGGCAAGGGAGGGTACCCCAAGATGGAGTTGTATGGGAGGCTAAGGTGGGTGACCTCGAAGTTGATAAGCTCGGTGTGGTAGTTGTCATGCTTGCCCGAGGTGACATGAGGCGTACTTTCCATAGAGGGATGGTAGAGCCATCCGTCACTCCATAGAATGGCCTCGTGGGCGTGAGATGGTCGTACGACACCTGAAGCCACTCAAAAGTCTCGACAGAGAGCACATTGAGACTTGCGCCACCGTCGATGAGCGTCTTGATGGTAGACACATTACTGATGGTGGGCGTGCAGAGCATGGGGAGTGCGCTGACGGCGGCCGCACACTTGAGGTGATCCTTGGAGTCGAAGGTGATGGCGTACTGTGACCACATGAGGGGCGTACAGCCTCAAGCCTTGGGAGGGCCGCATTCAGCTCACAGGAGAACTGCTTGAAGATGCGGTTTGAGGCGGGCGCCTGGGCACCTCAGAAGATGCAAGCGATTGCACATGGTTCCTAGAAGCCCCCAGTGCCCTCATCCCGACGGTTGTCGTCATTCCTTCTCGGTGGTGGCGGCAGCGAAGGGAGGACGGCGTTGCCCTGAGGTCGGGCCTCACGAGGCTGATCACGCCACGGGCCGTCGCGAGGCTGATCACGCCAGCGATCCTTGCATGGCTGGTCACGCCAGCTCTGACGAGAGTTGCAGTTATCCTAGCGGCCTCCACCGTGGCCTCCTCCATAGCCATAGCCACAGTTGCCGTGCTCGGGGCTGCGGCCGAGGTGCTCGTCGCGGAGCGCTCTTAGCTCCTGGCAGTCATCGGTGTTGTGGCTATGCACATTGTGGAAAACACATAATGGGCAGTTATCCCTGGCAAGCTCGTCGTGATCATGGCCACGCTTCATCTCGGGATCCGCTGCCAGCATGGCGTGGCCCTTGCGCTTCGTATCCTTCGCCTTGGCCTTCGTATCCTTTGCCTTCGTGCACTTGTTCGCCAGGTTGAACATCTCTAGAGCTGAGCACAAGTTGTCATGGATAGTGAGGGAGTCCTGGATTAGGGGGTCCTTGGACAGCCGGACTATATACTTTGGCCGGACTATGGGACTATGAAGATACAAGATTGAAGACTTCGTCCCGTGTCCGGGTGGGACTCTCCTTTGCGTGGAAGACAAGCTTGGCAATTCAGATATGTAGATCTCCTCCCTTGTAACCGACTCTATGTAACCCTAGCCCCCTCCGGTTTCTATATAAACCGGAGGGTTTAGTCCGCAGGACAACAACAATCATAATCATAGGCTAGCTTCTAGGGTTTAGCCTCTACGATCTCGTGGTAGATCAAATCTTGTAATACTCATATCATCAAGATCAATCAAGCAGGAAGTAGGGTATTACCTCCATCGAGAGGGCCCGAACCTGGGTAAACATTTTGTCCCCTGCCTCCTGTTACCATCAGCCTTAGACGCACAGTTTGGGACCCCCTACCCGAGATCCGCCGGTTTTGACACCGACATTGGTGATTTCACTGAGAGTTCCACTGTGCCATCACGATAAGGGCTTGATGGCTCCTTCGATCATCGGCAACGATGCGATCCAGGGTGAGGATTTTCTCCCCGGACAGATCTTCGTATTCGGCGGCTTCGTACTCTGGGCCAACTCGCTTGGCCATCTCGAGAATATCGAGAGCTACGCTCGTGGCCATCAGGTCAGGTTTGGAAGCTTGAACTATACTACCGACATCCGCGAAGACTTGATCTTCAATGGATTTGAGCCCATGTCAGGTGCGCCACACAGTCACGACGAGCATGACTTAGCTCTGCTGTCGGATGGTGTTCGGGAGATCACACTTGTGGCTACTCCGGCCCTCAATCTGGAACAGATCATGCCGTCCGAGGACGGGTGGATAGACCCGGCCACGGAGGCCGCACACTCAGCAGCGATAGAGCCGAATATAGACTTCACATCCTATAAGACTTGTGTTACCGGACCCTTGGATTCATTCCCGGCCACAGGCTCCGAACCGCTTGCATCCGTGCCTATCGAATCTAACTGGGCACCGATTATGGAGTTTACCTCCGCGGATATCTTTCAGCACTCGGCCCTAGGAGATGTGCTAAATTCATTGAGGTCTCTCTCCTTGTCAGGAGACCCTTGGCCGAACTATGTCCGGCTTGAGTGGGAAGCGGACGATGAAATTCATTCCCCACCCACCACCCACTTAATAGCCACTGTCGACGACTTAACCGACATGCTTGATTTCAACTCCGAAGACATCGACGGTGTGGACGACGATGTAGGAGAAGAACAGGAACCACCGCCCACAGGGTGCTGGACAGCCAGCTCATCATATGATATATACATGGTGGACACCCCCAAAGAAAGCAATGGCAATAAGGCAATAGAGGATATTCCCCTCGAGAAGCAATCTAAGCACCGGCATCATCGACGCCGCTCTAAGCCCCGCCATAGCAAAAGCAGCGATACTGGCACAAGAGACAATAACGTTGCAGACAGTGCCGAAGACGAAGACAATCCCCTCCAGCCAGGCTTCGAGCGGGAGGATGGGCATACGAGCCCTAAGGAACTTGCGACAAACGGAGAATCAGGGGATGACAACTACATGCCCCTCTCCGAAGACGAAGCGAGCCTCGGCGAC